>NC_083317.1:120283912-120586942 GCF_963455315.2 Globicephala melas
TTTCTTCTTTTTGTGTGTGTGTGTGTATGTGTAGTGAGTAGTTGTCAAGTGGAGAAGACAAAACAAGTAAACTCCCTGATTTCCAAATGTTTTTTAAAAAGTAAAGTTTAAAGTGGGGAAGCCAGCATGCCAATGACTTATTTAAAGTCCCAATATTTATTTTAGGAGGAAGGATTGTGTAGAAATAGAAAGCATGGACTTTTTGAAATCAAATTGATTCAGATATGATCTGTGATAATTTAGTTCTGTGAAATTGCCCAACTTTTCAATGAATGTTTTAGCATCCATTGATAATTCTTGACCAAATATATTCTTTCATTGATAAGTTGTGAAGTGATCATTTTTCTAAATAGAGAATTAGGTTATTACCAGGCTTTCTCTTATTTTCTTATAAAGACATCTTAGATTTTATCCTATAAAATGTCCAAAATAGTTTGAAATTATAATACTGCTTTTTGCTAGTATTAAAATTATTGAAAGAAGTTTAAACATATTTTGTAGGTCTTCTAAAAATGTTTGTTTATAGTCAGCATAAAGTGTACATTTGGATTGTTTTCAATTTTTAATAATGAATATGCAGAATGGTGCATATTTAGTTTCTTAATTTTGAAAGGGAATCTTCAGAGTTGAGTCTCAGAAGTTTAACTGACAGGCAAAAGGTAACATATAATATAATATAATATAAAAAATTAATAAAATTTCCCTTTATTTTCACTCTCCAGTGTTGAAAACACAACATCTTCTGGAAGTAAAATTTTATTGAAATTATCTGCATTCATCCAATATCAGGACCTCACCACACTCCTCTTTTTGCACAGTCCTTGCTTTTTTTGCTATAATGTATTCCCTGCATGTCAATTATTTATCTCCTCACTTCCATGTAAATTAAAATGTACAGTATATGCTCTCATAGGCTGTTGGTGTGGGCTCTGGATGATTTTTCTATATTTATCTGAATGTTTTTTGGAAAGATTTAAATTGTTAGATGCTATTAAACTGGAAGTTGTCCTCATTTTAAACATCAATATTTTTAAACACAACTGTGAACTAAAACTCACACTTGGTATATTGTCCTTAACTTGTTTGTCAATATGTCTGTGTACCCTGATTTAACTCTGCTTTCCTTTTGTCACTAACCTTTCATGTAGTTCTAGTTCCTTGACCCAATGTTGGATATATTTATTTGAAAAATTTGAAATAATAAAATCAATTAAATTTCCTTTCAAATATACTTTCAGCTGACCCATTTTCTAGCCTTGATCTAGGTGAGTTTAGTCATAAAATAGTAGTTAGGCCTTCCTGGCCTATAAGTCATAAATGTTAGTTTATTGGGCCGTGAATATACTTTTTTTGCAGTATCCTCTTAGATAATCCTTCAAAGTCTGTTGTTTATAATATTGCCTGTGGACAGTGAATAATAGATAAGATACTTAGGATTTAGGAATGGTAAGCATACTTGCTGTTTTAGAAGTTAATTAGAAAAGATAACAAAGATTGTGGGATTGATCAGATTACTTTCTATCCGTTAATACTACCTACAATAACATTTTGAAAGTCAGGAAAGAGAAGGAAAAAAAAGCAAAGATTATTAAAGAATATAGAAAATTATGACAGACATTTAAAACAATACAAAGCTTTCATAGAATTCAGTGTTACAAACAAATGCAATGCAAAGACTACTGAGAGAACACTTGAAAACAAATGAAGGTTAAGGAAATGGATGAAAGGTACAAAGTATGAATGCCACAGAGTACTTTTAAGATAAATATCTATGTTAGTCTCATGTTTAGACAGTTTTATCTTACCTTAGATGGAATTCAAGGAAATATTGATAGCTATTTGGTTGATGCTGAGTTTCAATAATTATGAAACTGTGTAACTCAGACTAGGACTTGAACCCATGGTCTTTTACCTGAGATCACACACCTGGTCTCAGGATTTAATGAAGCTCAGGTTCTTGATGTCTCATCAAAGAAAGAATTTAGTGAGAGACAAAGTGATAGGTAAGAAGTGGATTTATTTATAGAGAAACACACTCCTCAGAGTGTGGGCCATCACAGAAGGTGAGAGCAGCACCAGGGTATGGGGTTGTCAGTTTTTAGAGGTATGGGTAATTTCATAGGCTAATGAGTGGGAGAAGTATTCCAGGTATTTGAGGAAGGGGTGGCGATTTCCAGGAATTGGGCCACCGCCCACTTTTTGACCTTTTGTGGTCAGCCTTGGAACTGTCATCGTGCCTGTGAGTGTGTCATTTAACAGGCTCAAAGTCTAGTGACAGTCAATCATGCGCCATCTTGGGCCCAGTTGGTTCTAACCAGTTTATGTAGTGTTCTCGGGCTATGTCATTCTTTTAAAGGTTGTGCCCTGCCCCCTTCCCTCCTATTTAAATTACATGAACTTTGCCAATTTTTGATTTTAACACAGAGTGGTAAATAGATAACCAAAATTCAAACAGTTTGTCTTATAAGTTTATTTAATATTGTTACAGTTTAAATTAAAAGACAAGGTAGAGGGCTTGATTCTTTTTCTAGCAAGTGACTAATAATTATAGCATCATATGACTCACATAACAGCTTTGCCAAATGATTTATTTTTGTTAAGGTTTTCTGCAATGATATTTTTATAGTTACGTGTAAAGTATTCTGGCTACTAATCTTGTGTGGTATGAATCAGAAGCAGAAATTTGAGTCATGCATGAAACACAGTGTTATTAGTCATATATTATTAAATAGAAGACTGCCATTTCATGTATTTCCAGCATATACACATTATCAACTACTGAAGAGAAGATGTGAAGTATACAGATATGATTATATATATATATATATATATATATATAAAATCATTTAAAGAGAAAGGTTTCAGGCTATTACAAGTGGTAAGTTAATGGGCAGATGATTCACTCTGAGGATAAAACTATTTATAGGTGAATTATTATTCAAATGCTAAACTCTATGTCATGATACTTATCCTGAATAGCACAAATTGAACTTTCAAAATATTTAAAAATCTTCTTAACAGTTTCTGCTCAAAGCAGATTAGATGATCTACTACCTGAACATCGATGACTTAATATCCTCCTTGACATCTCAGTAGCAGTTTATATTGATGTACATTTAATTCTCTTTGATATTTTCTGATTCTTGATTTCTGTTACATCAACAATCTCTCTTGATTTTTTTGTTTTTCACTACTGTTTACTCCTTTTTTGGTTACCCCTTTTTAAATAAATTACCTCCAGTTAGCAAACCGATGTCAAAGTAGCTTGCAGTGCAGTCCTGAGTCTACTTGTATTAAAAGAGATTTATTGGCTCTGGGAAGGCAGTTGAAACCAAGGCATGGATACAATTTTTCCAAGAACAAATGACTCAAAAATGGTTCTCTAACTGTTAAGGACTAAATGTTTGTGTCCCTCCAGAATTCTTAGGTTGAAGTCTTAACCCCAGTGTGGCTATATTTGGAAATATATTTTCCCTTAAGGAAATAATTAAGATTAAATGAAGTCATATGAGTGGGGTCCTGAACCAATAGGATTGATGGCCTTATAAGAAGAGACATAAGAAAACTTGCTCTTTTTCTCTCTCCAAGAACATACTGAGGAAAGACCATGTGAGGACATACAAGAGAAGGCCATGTGAGGACATACTGAGGAAAGGCCATGTAAGGACATACAGAGAAGGCAGCCAGGAAGAGAGTTCCCGCTAAAAACTGAATCAGGTGAAACCTTGATCTTGAACTTCTAGCCTCCAGAACTGTCAGAAAATAAATTTTTGTTATTTAAGTTGCCCAATCTATGGTATTTTGTTTTGTTAGACAGAGCAGACTAATAGACCAACCATGGCCTCTCTTCTGAGTATTCATATATTTGTACTCTTGCTGTCCAAACTTCGTTTACATCAGGTTTTTTCCATCATCCTCTTCCCATCACATACACACACACACATACACACACACACACACACACAAAGAGAATGTATCCATTCATGCAAAGACTATATCTGTCTTATTCCCTTTAGTATCACAATCGTATAATAGAGTGACATAGAACAGTGGTTCACAGTATGTGTTTTTTTATTATCAGACATCCTAAGCAAAGTTGGAATTTATGCCCCTTTTTTTGCAGTTTTACTCAGATGTGATGTTTGAGGTCATTGTGCACGTTGGGTTTTTATGGTATATCCCCCTAGAATTTGGGTAGGTCAACGTGTATAACCTGCCTACAATTTTCTAGGTACAACAAACAGACAATGCTGTTACATTAGAAAATACATACTTGCTAAATTCACTCTTTTCTAAAAGAGGAAATATTAATGTGCATATATAGTCATTTAATATGCTTGTCTTCACCTACACAAATAATCTCATATTAAAGTGATAAAAATTTGATACCTACATTCTACAAATAATAAGTAAATTAATATAATATTGTTATTTTGTTTATTTGAGTAGCATGGCTAAATAGAATCTATAAACATCACTCAGACATTTATTTACTAAATCCAGTGCTAATATCAGTCTTTGTATATCTAAAATTAGGAGCAACTGACTGGAATCTAGTATATTTAACTCTCAGCAGTATAGTCTTGAGAATCTTTTGAACTCTTGCAAGTCTCCTTCTCACAAAATGAAAGAATGTACTACATTAATTGTAAGAACATTTGTAATCTGAGAGAATTAAAAGCATAGTGCCCACTACTCTTAACTCTTCCTATGCCTTTCTAAGCTATGTTAGCCTCAATTTCTGGTTACTTGAAGTATAACATAACATCTCTCACATTATTTTTAGTTTTTACCACCCTTTATTTATCTGTTTACCTCTCTAGATTTTTTCCCTCTGATTTTTTCTCTGAGCCTCATAAAAGCATTTGCTATTTATTCACTATCTCTTTATTATTCATATTCATATTTTAAAAGCAGGAATGAAGAAGCATTAATATTTCTATTAAAACTATCACTAATCTTATTTTTTCATTTATTGATTTCTCAGTTTATACTTTTGGTGATTTAAAAATATGTCATCAAATAATTTGACATTTTTCCCATTAAAAGATGGAGTCTTTGTCTCCTTTCCTGAATCTGGGTGGACTTGTGACTGACAAGTGGAGTCATGCTATGTGACTGGGGAAGATAAGTCACAAAGTCCATGCAGCTTCTGGCCTGTTCATTGGAACATTCACTCTTAGAGGCTGAGTTTCCACGTAAGGGATCTGACCATCCTAGTGCTGTCGTGTCAGAGCGGGCAAGGGGAAGTGCTAATGTTAAGAGTCCCACTGAACCCATCTTTTAGCTCTACCAAACCAAGTGTCAGGCACTGAAATAAGAAACTATTTTGGAAATGTTTCCTCTAGTTATTGCTGTTCTGGTGCCCAGTTGTTCAAGATGCCCAACTGAGTTATCTGAGCTGAGGCCCCAGATATGAAGGAAAGAGAAGCTATACCCTTTGTGCCCTGAATTCCTGACTCACAGAATCTGTGAACATAATAAAATAGTCATTTTACTCCCTTGTGTTATGGATGGTTTGTTTTGCAGTGATAGATATTCAGACATCTTTGAAGGATCAGTGACAATTATTAACAAAATAAAAATATATTCTTCTTCTAAAAAGTGATTTAAATATTCTCAGATACACAGTCCAATCAAATAAAAAATTTTTTAAATGTATACAGGTGTAATAGGAGGTAATAGAACAATGCCAAAGTGCAGCTTTCCAGTATTTAAAGCCATCAACCTTGTAATAACTGAGTAAAATCAGTCTTTTTGAGAGAGGCCAGTTAAAGACACGTTCTCAGTTATAAATGTGTTTACAATTAATTGTTTCTTATTTTAACCAATAAGAGGGCAGCATGATTATTAATTGTAATGACTATCACCCTTATAATCTGGGAAAATTACAAAGTTTCTCTCTATTTCAGGAAAGAATTTACTCAATTTGCTATAAAAATTTGGAAGCCACTCTACTATCATCATAAAATATTATCGCAGAAAATTGCGCTATGAAGTGTCTGACAAAAACTAGATTCAAAATATGGAATAATTAATATGTTTGAAATCTTATGTTCTCCTGAAAAGAGAAAGCCAAATGCCATAATTTTAAGCCTTTGGATATTTTCTGATTAAAATTATGCAGAAAATATTGTTGACATTCTACATTTCATAGATAAGCACTTTAACATTGTTCCCTATAGTTCAAAATCATTCCCTTAAAATGAGTATCATAAATTGAATAAATGATTCATAATGGTATAGACACTTTTTTTTTTTTTTTTTTTTTTGTGGTACGCGGGCCTCTCACTGTTGTGGCCTCTCCCGTTGCGGAGCACAGGCTCCGGAAGCGCAGGCTCAGCGGCCATGGCTCACGGGCCCAGCCGCTCCGCGGCATGTGGGATCTTCCCGGACCGGGGCACGAACCCGTGTCCCCTGCATCGGCAGGTGGACTCTCAACCACTATGCCACCAGGGAAGCCCGGTATAGACACTTTTAAAACTTGTAACTGTTGTGTCCCCTATGTTCAGATTAATTCTACAAATTCTCACTAGCAATATAGTTGCATTAATTGCTCACAAGACTCTTACAAGTCTTGAGAATTAGAAAGTTTTATTTTTTTTGCCATGTTAAAATATGAAAAAATATATCAATGATTGATTCATTTTCATCCATTAATTAATTGAATGGATGCCTATCATAAACTAGGCATTGGTCTAAGAGCAGACGTCATGGAAAAGAATCAAATAGACAGATAAAATTGCCCTTATAGAATTAATATTCTACTGGGGAAAATTAAATAAATTATATGAAATAGAAGTCAAGTGTTTTATAGGAAAAATAGAAAAGTGTAAATGTTGGTGGTAGAGGTATACAAAATTTAATATTAAATGGAATGACAAGGGTAGGTGGGCTTTTAAAGAGTGACATTTGAGCAAAGACTTGAATTAACCGTGGGAATATTTGAAGAACATTCCAGATTGAGCCAAGAGACAAGGAGCAAGAGTGAGGAGGCCAGTATGCACTAGTAGAGTAACAGAATAAGGAGTCAAGAGAAAATGTCAGAAAAGGAATGGGGACCAAAGCAGATGATGCAGCTGTTGTAAGTACTGTAAGCCACTGTAAGAATTTTGGCTTGTATTCTCAGGGAAATAAATGGGATGCCCTTTACAGAGAAGACATTATCTGACACACTGATGGGGCTCCCTCTGACTGTTGTTTTGATTTTAATGGATCAGTTATTAACACCTCTGCTTTTAATGGGGTTCAAATTTTTGGTACATGTTGCATGGGAAATTGCATTAATGCATTGACAGTCTTAATATAATGCTAGTCTCCAAGTACATTACCAGGCTACCAATTTCAGAATGACAAAAGAATAAAGCTCATGAAACAAATTGTAATGTTCAAATCATACAGTTAATTAAATCAATTTAAAACACACAGTAATAAGTAGGGGGAAATAGATGAAGTAGTTTACCATACTTAGGATAAGGAGCCAGCATGGAAGAAGGGCTACAGTACCTGGAATAGGGAGTTCTCAGGTCCTGTCTCACTCTCTGCTGCATCAGACTTCCTCTGCTAAAGGTATGGTTTTGAGGACCAGAGCTGAGGTTTGATCGAAGGATCTCAGCGAACAGAAGGTGCCTGAAACCAACATATACTTGTTACGTTGGGTCAACATAGCAGCAAGTGTGCCTGGTCAATAGCTGTAGCTCACCAGGAGCCTTAGGAGCAGCTATAGACTTTATCTGCATTTCTTAGTGGAGTACTCATGGGAACACAGTGGCTTTCACCATGGGATGGCCAATTTATCACTTCATAAATATTAAATGCCTCATCTATAGTAAGTGTGTCATGAATATTTGGGACTTCTGGTCCTTCCATGCCTTTTATATCTTTGTTCAGCAAAGATATTACTTACTTAATTTATCTTTGCTTAACATGTCCCACAAATGACCAATTTCCTTTAATTCATGCCTAAATGTCTTACAGGCTATTAATTTACATTATCTTTGCCTAACATGTCTGGATGGTTTACTAACTTACTTATCTGCCCTGACATGTTTAATGATTCTCCCCACATCTTTTAAGTTACTGGCTTACTCTTTACAGTGATTTTTTTCTCATTTAATGTGACATTTAATCACTGTTTTGAATAATTTTACAAACAAGACCAATCAATAGATTAAGTAGATAGATAGAGATATACATATACATAGATGGAATCTTTAACTTTAATTTTTATGAAAAAATTTCTACTTTATATCCATATCTAGAGCTTTCACAGAATTTTTTTTCTTTCTAAATTCTAAGGGGTTCCTTGAAACTAGACACCAATCACCAGTATGTTAAACTTAGGTCTAATGATATATTGAGAAGCCATGATTAAATCAGCTCACTTTGTCTTAGGGAATTGATTCTTGTCTATGGGTCTTGAGTTATGCAGTTTTTTCTACAAAGTTGCTGGCTTCTGGACTGAGAGCATGCTGGAAATCTTAAGCCAGCCACTTGATAGATCTGCCTGCTGGCTGTTTGCAGAAATGAAGTACAGATTTTTATTGCAGCTCTTCTGCTGTTTCTTTCACAAAACTGAATTCTGATCTGCACTCTTTAGCAAAGGCCTTTATTTATGGGTAGGATAAAAGCAAAACCCAATTTGTTGGTGACAAATATGAATAGATCTGGTTGGTTAATTATATCAACCCACATTATCATAATGGAGGAGAGTAAAATCCTCTATTTGTGAATATTTAGTCAATGATTATTCTGAGGGCAGGAACAGTATGATAAGGAGGCTGCTGACTGACCTCAAGGGCATTTTTATTTGTACCATAAAGAAAAGTTATAATCACCAAGAGTGACAAAAGCATTTATAGCTGGGGAAAAAATCAGCTTGTTTACAGTGTGTAAACAAACTTTGAACATGAATCGAAGTGTCTATCCAACCTGACAAGAATTGCTAAAATATTTATGGTGGTAACATTTATCTCTAAATAATTAACCTCAGGAGAATTAATGTGTCTTTTTGGTGTTCCAGGGTTTTTTGGGGGTTTTTTGGTTATCTTTAACTGGTAACTGGGCAGAAAAATAGTTGTGTAGAACTAATCAAAATATAGAATATTCTTCCTTTAGTAAAGTAAGAACACATCTTTTGTTTGGCCCAGTGACTGCATGGGAAACTCCAAAGCTACTTTATGTATACATAATATCTTTAAAATGTTATTCTTTAGGATTTACGACCTGGATTTAGAAAAAGACTGTATCAAAAAAGAGTTGCTAAACATATTCTTACATTAAAATTTAAACAGATATTGTGGATGTTTGAAGACAAGCCATTATTGAAGTATTAGCTATAGAATAATTTTAAGTATTTTTAAATTAAAGATATATGCAAACAACAATTCAAGATCAGTGCCCAGTCACAGTTATAGAATAGTCTTTCAGAAAACTAACCTTTGATGTGATAGGGAATTCTCCCTTCAAAGACAAAGAACAATTTATTTATTTATTTATTTATTTATTTATGTAAGAGCAAACTATATGTCAAGGATGAGTTATTTTTCTGAATACTGATTTTTCTTTTTCTTTTTTAAAACTCTCTCAATTACCACATCAAATTTGCCATCTTAGTGGGAGCTTTCAAAGAGCAAATACATTTTCATAGAATATTTGCTATTTTAAATATTTACGGTTTTAGAAATTGATCGGGTAAAAAAAGATAAATGGTAATCAAAGAACACCCATTATTTAATTTAAAAATATTTAAAGTATTCAAAATCATTAAGGATTTATATTGTAACATGGTCATTTATTATATTACAGTCAGAAAGATGACATTTGATACTTTTTTTTTTAGAAAGTGTAAGAGAAAAACTAAGTTTAAATCATTTGCAACAATGTTCAGAGTTTACAGGGCAAATTCTCTTAAAATACAGTTATTTCATATAGTTAAACCCATATGTTTACAGTTTCAAAATTAAAATATTTTGTGGAAAGAATGTTAACTTATTTGCCATATAAAACCAGCATATTAAATTTAGAAAGTTTAACTAACTTAGAAGACATACAGATCTGAACACAAAAATTTTCAGCCAATCTAATTTGTTCAAATATTCATGTCAAATGGAAACACTGGTAGACTTTTTCCTAATCCAATATAAAATTCTATGTATTTAAATCTCTAAATTGTATCAAAAATCTAGGCTTTCTAAGAGTATTACTTTCCCTTTGAAATGACCCATTGTTTTTTGTCTTGTTATTTAATTAGTTAGTGATTTTTCACAACTTTTGCTTTTCTTTGTGTTTTCTTTCTTTTTTTGTTTTAGTTGGCTACTTCTATGACAGAAAGGCTTTTTTTTTAGCTTTATTGAGGTATAATTGACAAAAATACATAAATAAGAAATATTTAAGGTCTACAACTTGATGTTTTGATAGATGTATACACTGTGAAATGATTACCATGATCAAGCTAACTTACATATCCATCCCCTCACATAGTTACCTTTTGGGTGTGTGTGTTGTAAGAACACTTAATGTTTATCCAATTAGCAAATTTCAAGTATATAATACAGTACTGTAACCACAGTGACTATACTGTACATTAGATTTCCTGAAACGCATTCCTCTTGAATGAGTAAAATCTTATAGCTTTTGACCAACATTTCCCCATTTCCTCCAACCCCCAACCTCTGGCAACCACTATTCTCCTTTTCGCCTCTATGAATTTGATTATTTGAGATTTCACATAAAAGTGAGGTCAAACAGTATTTGTCGGTGTCCAGAGTTTTTCACATAGCATAATGTCTTCCAGATTCATCCACATTGTTACAAATGGCATAATTTCAAGAAAGGCCCCTCTGGGCTTCCCTGGTGGCGCAGTGATTGAGAGTCCTCCTGCCGATGCAGGGGACACGGGTTCATGCCCTGGTCCAGGAAGATCCCACATGCCGCAGAGCGGCTGGGTCCGTGAGCCATGGCCGCTGAGCCTGCGCGTCCGGAGCCTGTGCTCCGCAATGGGAGAGGCCACAACAGTGAGAGCCCCGCAAACCGCAAAAAAAAAAAGGCTCTTCTGAAAATGTCAGTGTATTTAAACCATTAGAAGTTTAGTTTACCCCTTCTTATTATTTTTTTATAATTCAGCTTATTTTAAATCAATGCTTCTTAGTTTCTGTAGATCAAATCATTAAAAATGAAATTACTATTTTTTATGGAGGCCATTAAATCTTTCATTTATTTTCTTTAACAAATGGGGAGAATGATTTTTTTTCCCAAATTCACAAAAAAAAAATCAAATTTTTTTTTTAGCCAAAGTGAAATTTGGCCACATGAGATTACCCCAGGAACCAAAAAAATGAGTGATTGGGTTTCAATAGTCATTGATGTACATGTTTTAAGCAGCACGGTTTAATTGGCTCCAGTAGGTAAATTCATCTAAGCATATCTGCAGAGATTCATCTGGTCTTCAGCTGAGATCAAAGGTCCTTTCACTGAAGCTCAGAAAAGTGTTTGTTTGTTTTTTTTCTTACTCCAATTAAGCTAATATTTTTCTTTCTTGCTAGAAAATTGTGTTTTTTGTCTTTATGAATGTCCTCAAATATCGTTAGAGCTTTCAGAACTCAAAATACATCTGGGCTTCAAGCAAAATACTAATTAAACAAGTTTTAGATGCCAGAGGAATGGCTTGGCAAATGTTTTCATTTATTCTGTTAGTTTATCAGTTTCTCCTAGCTTTTGAATACATTCTTTGAAATTCTCTTCAAAAATCTCACTATGCTGAGGAGAAAAGGGTTAGAGTTCAGACCCTACTAGGGGAAGGATCCCTGGTGAAGTCAGCAAGCAATCATGTCAAAATATTTGGAGGGTTGTGTTCTAGAAAAAGGTGGAAGCCAGAGGTGGAATAAGCCCTGACAAACTAAAACCCGGACATAATTCCGCTTGGTAGATAACTGGATTAAGACAACCAGCCCCAAGTCTAGCTGCCTAGCAAAGACCAATAATCTACCCTATTAGAAAACAGCAACATCTGGAACCTATACAATTTTAGCTCGACAACTGGTGTTCCTTTTCTGTACGTGATGGAGTAGTTAGTATCAGATTTCACTCCCATGATAAACACATATAAAAATGGAGAGTATGTATAAAATAACTATTGGGGGGATTTGGCAGTAAAAAAACACAGGGCCGTGATTATTGAGAGAAGAGAAACACTTGAGGTAAGTCCCATTTTCACCAGTTTACCCTGGAGACTCTTCCCTAACTGCACACAGAAAAGTGGAGTCCAAGTAGAAAGCAGCAGTGGAGACAGTGGAGGAAAAAGAGATTGCAGTTCAGGGCTGCCAAGGTTCCTAGGAGGAGGGCAGCACAGAGAAAAAGCCCTAAACTCTCTGTATCATTTTTCCTTTGGTCCCTGCTGGCTTCCTAAGATGCACACACAGAAAGTGAGGGTCTTGGAGGCTTGGTAGAGAACACTGGGCTCATATATACTGGGAAACACTGGAGGTCTGAGATAGCCAAAGAGGAAAGACCATGGTAAATACCAGGCATTCATTTGAGACCACTTAAAGCCCATGCTCTGAGATTTAGGACCAAACCTTCAGAAAACAGCTAAACCTTAAGACTAAGTGGAAAACTGAACTACATCTACCCTAATAGAGCCTAAAACCAAACCATGACAAGAATAAAATTATTCACTTGAAAGTTAACTGATTGCTAGAAAGAAACTCAACATACATTAGACCATAGGTTGGCAAACTATGACCTGTGGGCAACCTCCTATTCTGGTAATTAACTTTTACAGGAACACAGTCACAGCCATGTGTTTACATAGTTTTGTGGCTACTTGCACCCTACAAGAGCAGAGATCAATAGTTGTGAAGTAGTGTGGTCCCCAAGCCTAAAATATTTACTGTCTGGCTCATTAAGAAAAATTGCCAACATCTGCTTTAGAGGAAGATAATATAATTCAGAGTCTATAGAACAGTGCTACAAAATCAAATAAAATTAAAAATTACCAGGTATAGTCTGGAAACTTGACAAATAAGAGATAAAGAAGTAAATATTAGCCAACTTAGAGGTGATCCAGATTTTGGAGTTAACAGACAAGAATCTCAAAATAACTATAATTAATATATTAATACACAGTAAGAAGATAGACACAGTGGAAGAAAAAACGAAAGTAATTCAATTGAAAGTTGGAATCAGAGAAAAGGGAATCAAATGGACACTATAGAATTAAAGAATAAAATATCTCATGTGTCATTAAGAAAACAGTGATTAGCCTTTATACCTGACTGGATGCACCAAGAAGCAGAATGTGTGAATTCAGGGGTGAGTATGAATGTATGAATGTTCTACCTAAATAAAAATTTTACTAAATTAAAAATTATAAAGTAGTGGGCACCTTGCTCGATGTTAAGGAATCATATCTAGTAAAACTGTGGTAGACCGAGATAGGATTTCCTTTTCCTCCTTTGCACTGTTTCTACTTCTATTGAACAGTAGTGAAACAATATAATTTCAAATGTCAGGTCTGATACTAGATTAATTTTTATTTTCAAAATAAAAACTCCCTTTTTTTTCAAGTTTTCAGAGGCATTTCAGGAGGATATTTGGAGAGGAAACATATGGCCATACACTTTATCTAAAAAGTGCAATATTTGTCTCAATAGGGTGGTATACATTATGGGTTTATTATAATAACTGGTATATTGGTCTTACTCATGGCATGATTAAAGAGTTTTATATTTCTTAGCTATTGTCTTTGACTTCTTCTTGAAATATAGGAAAAAAGATTTGCTTGATTTTATCTTTGTACTGATTTGGGAGGTATGCCATGTTTATTTTGGTTAACATTCAAAATAGTATTTAACTCTTTGCCATATGATTCTTCTTGAGGTATAATTGACATACAATGTTATATTTGTTTAAGGTTTACAACATAATGATTAAATATGTGTATATATTGTGAAATGATCACCACAGTGTCTAATTAACATCCATCACCATACATAGTTACAAAATATTTTTCTATATAATTCTTTTAGAAAATTTTTCTATGTATGTATTTTATAACCCCTTTAGAAATGCTGTTCAACTTCTGTTTGACATTCGGAAGGTATCATACTGTCAATATGCCGAAAGGGTGTGTTCCCTCAGAGGATCCACATGGTTCATATGTTTAAATACACCATTTTTTCACCTTTCCTCATGTATAGCTAATCAACTTGCTAGGAACCCCCAACTATTTAATCAGCATTAACCAGTTGATATGGTAGCATTGTTACGTTTTAGACTCTCAACTACCTAAAGGATCAAGCACTAGCCATGAACTTAGATATTTTGGAAGACGAAAAAACAAACCAAACTAAAAGAAGTAATACACACTTATCACATCTCCCTGCTTTACTCCAAGATTTTTGGGATTCTCTCACACTCACCTCTTAAAAAAAAAAAGATTCTTAGAGAAACATAAAATCATTTGGTAAGGAGAAAGAAATGAGAAAAGAACTCTGGAGACTTTCAATATCCATATTAGAATTTGTAATAAACAATCAGAAAGTTAGTAGCAAAATGCTTAATATTGATGTCATTTTAAAATTCAAATAGCATAATAGTTCAGCTGATAACCCAATTTTGGAGTGTAGAGCCAGAGCCTGTGACCTGTCAGGAGAACAAGGAAGATTACACTTTACCAAAATTTGCTTAGTTGAGAGTGCAGGATTGGCAAATGGAGAGCCAAAGCCATAATAATCACTATCTTCAAACAAGAAAACTTTATGAGGAGTAAAGAAAGAGCAAGCAGCTCTTCGAAGAGACTTAACATGGTGATGCTATGATGCTCCAATAAACATAGCCATCAATAATTGTGTGCCTGGGTGCACAGAAGACTTGCATTCCTTTTCTTTTCTTTAGTTATCTCTTTTATACCAGAAGATTAAAAAATGGTGACGGAAAAAAAAAATGGTGATGCAAATATATATCCTGAGTACAGGAAGTGGTCAAAGGCATAGATGCTCTAGACAGCTTCAGATTGGTCAAATCCTGGCCCTACCATTTCTTAGTTGTATAAACTAGGGCCAACAGCTTAATTGTAAAAATTATGTAAATGTAAAATTATGTAAATTATGTAAAAAAAGTAAGCACTTTATTTTGTTACTGTGAGAGTTAAGGGAGTAATTGTGTAAACCGTGTAGAAGATGGTGATAGCATGTAGGTTTTAAAGAAAAGTGAGAATGGAGGCAGGAAGTCTTGTTACAAAGTGGCTATAACAGGATTTCTTTGTTGTTGTTGTGGACCTTAAAGCCAAAAATGAGGCAAACAAAGTGATGATGTTAAAAAAGCAGTGATTTTTAAAAACGTTTTTAAGAAAGAATCATCAAGACTGAGTGGTTGAGAGAGAATGAAATATATGCCTTGAAATGCTAATTAAAAGGAGGAGTTAACCATGTAATTGAAATTCTTATTCCCATATAGGGAGAAGTATAGCATCCCTAATTAAAATCTTAATTATGTTTTGTGGGCTAAAGTATGAGACTATCATTTTCGCTGCAAGGCCAAGCACCATGTCTGCCATAATGTATATGAGTAAATGATGAATTCATCAGGAATAAGAAATTAATTAGAGAGTACTTTTGGAGGTGGGCTATAAGCACTCTTTGTAGACATTTTTTCTGCCGCAGTTGCAGTGAATATGTGCATCAATGCAGCAAAACTGGATTTGGGAGAGATGTAAATTGAAGAGTCAGTCATTCATGGTGTAAAATGGGAAGTTGGGGATACAGTTCTATCCTGGAATAAGAAATCAAATATATCAAGACCCTGAGGTTTAAAACAGTATGGAATTTTGGATACCTTGTCAGTAATTTTACTGGATATCCTATCTAAAATAGCATTGTCCCCGACCCATACACATGTCTATCACAATGTATCTCTTCATTTAGCCAATTCTTGTCCTAACACATAGCATTAACTAAAACTAGGCCACACACTTCATGAAATCAGAAATGTTTACTGTTTTGTTTCTGTACTTCAAATAGTGCATGACATGTATTTTTCTCAATAATATATTTTGAATGAATGAATGCTTTGAGCAATTAATTACAAGAGCAACTTAGACGTAAAGTTTGAGAAAAGAGGTCTCCAAGAGTCATCTGTATAAAATAGTAAGTAAAATAAAAGTAATACACTTCATGGGAAGAGAGTTGCCCAGGGTAAGAACAGAGAATTAGGGTCACCCATATTTAGGAAGAGAGGGCATTAAGAAAAGATGATGAACTCTTACATTGCAATCTAAGTATTGATAGCTGGAGAACTAGGTCAGTAAAATACTACAAAAGCAATGGAAAGAAAGAATATAAAAAGGCAAGGTTGATTAAATTATTCAAAACTGGAATAAAGTTTCTTAAAAAAGACGGTATTTATACAGTTTCTATATCTTGTGTTTTGGAGGGCCAATTAAGAGTGCAGTTACAATGCATGTTAGGATAAAACATTTCTGTAAATAAAGTATAAAAGGATGACAAGGAATTGAAGAGAATGTATGGGTAACTCAGTTGAATACTTAGGTTTCTTTGAAAATTTAGTAAATCTGTAACATAAATATTTTAATAGTGAATCATTTATTTTAATGCTCTCAATCAGGATTCTTAAATTTTCAAGGTGCAATAAAAGGCATTTTGATAATTAACACTTTTGTCAATGTATATGTTTTATTATCATTTTGACATACTGTTTGAATTGTCATAATATATTTCTATCTCCATAAGCAGGCAACTAAGATTGTTGCCTTGAATTGAATTTCATGGGATGTTAAGATGTGTGTCATTCTACCCTGCTAAAAACAGAAAACATTGCAGAAAACTAGATATAATTGCTCTGTCAGCACAAGAAAATTATACAACTGCAAACCAGCCTTGCTTAAAGTGATTTTTGACAGGCTTGTTTATGTACTATTTATGTCCAGAGGCTAAAGAAAATTGGTTAAGCCTGTCAATGTCTTCTCAGCCTGGTCTGTTCTTAGTTCTTTATTACTATTGAAATGTGTTATGTAAATGAGCAGTATATCTATCAAGGGATAATTACAGGTAAGAAAGAGATGTAAATAACTATAATTGTGAATAAAATAATTTGAAATATTCATTAACAACTAAAGTCTACACATGGTGAATATAGCAGAATCCACACAACATTGAAATAACCAGTAGTTTAATTGGCAATCCCTACAAAGGTACACTTAAGGAGCTGGAGGACATATGTATGCTATCTACTTTAATTCTGAGTTATGTTCCACAATTATGTTTTATAAATGAAGAAATTGTGGCTTGCCCATGGTTGTGTAGCTATCAAGAGGTAGAGTTGTGACTCAATCATAGGCCAGTATCGCTGCAAAATCATTGCTTTTTTTCTAATACCCAATCAGTTTTGACACACAGGAAAAATATTATCAACCTCAGTGTGTAGTCTAAAGTTTATATATTTATTTAGTAATAGAGTATCAAGACTTAATGCCCTGTTTTACATTATTGCTGGGAAAAACAAATTTAATTTTTTTTTGATTTGTGTTATTTTGCCCAGCACAACAAATTGTTTGACAAAACTATAAAAATGATTTAACATTAATTTTTTCCCAAATGCCCATTTTATTTTTTCCTAGTTATTTTACCAGAACCTCCCCATCCTTGAATATTTTGCACTGTTTAATCACTTAGTTGATGAATTTCATTAATTTATTATTAATTTATTCAAGAGGGGTTCTTGATTGCTATATTTCCTTAATACTTGGAGGTCGGATAAAATGTCTATTGCATTTATACTTTAAAAATATTTGCATTATGAAACTACTACATTCAAATGTGAAATATTCAAGCAGTACAAATAGATAAAAAGGAGTTTATGCAGTTTCCTTAAAAAACTAAAAATAGAACTACCATATGACCCAGCAATCCCACTACTGGGCATATACCCTAAGAAAACCATAATTCAAAAAGAGTCATGTACCACAGTGTTCATTGCAGCACTATTTACAATAGCCAGGACATGGAAGTAAACTAAGTGTCCATTGACAGATGAATGGATAAAGAAGCTGTGGCACATATATACAATGGATTATTACTCAGCCATAGAAAGAAATGAAATTGAGTTATCTATAGTGAGGTGGATGGACCTAGAGTCTGTCATACAGAGTGAAGTAAGTCAGAAAAACAAATACTGTATGCCAACTGACATATACGGAATTTAAAAAAAATTTGTTCTGAAGAACCTAGGGGCAGGACAGGAATAAAGATGCAGATGTAGAGAATGGACTTGAGGATATGGCCAGCGGGAAGGATAAGCTGGGACAAAGTGAGAGAGTGGCATGGACATATATACACTACCAAACGTAAAATAGATAGCTAGTGGGAAGAAGTTGCATAGCACAGGGAGATCAGCTCGGTGCTTTGTGACCACCTAGAGGGGTGGGATAGGGAGGAGATATGGGGATATATGTATCCACGTATGCATACAGCTGATTCACCTTGTTATACAGCAGAAACTAACACAACATTGTAAAGCAATTATACTCCAATAAAGATGTTAAATAAAAAAAATTTAATCTGAGAAAAATCACTGTTCACATTATTTATACATTCTATGATTAATGCATATTTGGATTATGTCCAATTTGGCCTACTTGTATTATATCTTCTGAGAACAATCTTCTCTGTCTTTTTGCTATGTACCTAGGGGTAAAATTGATAGGTCACAAGGTTGATTTATGTTTAGCTTTTGTGGGTAATAGCAAACAATTTCCAAAAATCTTGTACCAATTTATAAATGAAATATCAATTTATGAAAGTTTTACTTTTTTACACATTCTAACCAATTCTTGATATTGTTTTGCTTTTATTATTGTCATTGATATGTATTGGTATGCCATTATTTTTATAATTGGCATTTCCCTGATGAGAAGGATAACGGTAAGCATTTTTTTCTCCCAAAGGCTCATTAGCCATTAGTCTATCCTCTTAGACTTCATTTCAGAAAGGATTTTACTCCATTTCAAAAAGATTTTTAAATTATTTCTCTCATTGATTCATAGAATATTCTAGGTATGATTATATAACAAGATAAACGTACCATGAATATCTTTTCCCATTCTGTAGCTTAACTTTTCATTTTCTTAATATCATCTTTCAATGAACAGAAGATTTTAATTTTAATTAGGTCCAATGAATCATTTTTTTCTTTTTTTTTTTTTTTTTTTTTTTGCGGTACGCGGGCCTCTCACTGTTGTGGCCTCTCCCGTTGCGGAGCACAGGCTCCGGACGCGCAGGCTTAGCAGCCATGGCTCACGGGCCCAGCCGCTCCGCGGCATGTGGGATCTTCCCGGACCGGGGCACGAACCCGCGTCCCCTGCATCGGCAGGCGGACTCTCAACCACTGCGCCACCAGGGAAGCCCATTTTCTTTTATGATTAATACTTTTAAGAAAAAATTTAGTGTTTACATTTCTTCTAAAGGCCTTATTTTCTATTATAAGATCTGTGATACCTTTTTATTTATATATGTGTTTGTAATATATTAGTGATCTGGTTCAAATTTTTCCATATGGCTATCTATTTGATTTTGCAGTGGTCTCCTTACTGTAAATTAGGTTATTGAATATGAGTTTCTCAACTCTATTCTGTATGCCTGGAACATATCTCTATATTTATACCAATACTATCTCATGTTCAGTACTGGAATTTTTAAATAGGTTCGATATATTTTAGTGTAAATTTACACTGTTCATTTCTGAAGATTGTTTGACTGTTCTAGATCACTATATTTCTATACAGATTTTAAAATTTGATTGACAATCTCCAGGAAAGATGTCTGTTAGAATTTTGATTAACATGGCACCAAAGCTATATTCCGATTTTGAGAAAATGAACTTGTTGGTAATATTGTCTTTAAGACATTCAATACAGTATATTTCTTTATTAATTTTAACTTTCTCTTATCGGTATTTTCTAGTTTTAAATGAAATGATCTTACACATATTTCCACAGATTTATTACTAGGTATGTGATATTTCTTATACTATTATAAAGGCTATTTAAAAGAATCATATCCTAAATATTTGTTTCTGGTATATAGAGACAGTTTAAAAAATTGAATTTTTACCAAGTGTCCAGAATCTTGCTAAATTCAATTATTTTTACAGTTTTTAAAAAATATTATTTTAGAATTTCCTGGCTACACAATCATGCGTTCTGTAGACTATGAGGTTTACTTCTTCCTTTCTAACTTTCATACATTATTATGGGTCTCCATGTTGAATAACTTTTTATCAAAATGAAGTGTCCTTTTTTCTCTTAATACTAATTGCTCAAAGTCCTGTTTTGCCTAATATTAACACAGTGGCACAGCATTTTAGTTAATTATTATTGCATGACACACCTTTCCTATCCCTTTACTTTCAATTTAGCCATGTCCTTATTTAGACTATTTTCCTTGTACAACAGCTTATATTTGTTAGTTACATGAATCCAGTCTGTTGATATTCCTTTAACTGGTGTGTTTGGTTCTTTTACATTCAAGGTGATTGCTGATATCTTTAAAAGAGTTTCTCTGTTCATTATGTTGGTCTTTCTCTATCATTAATCTGCTGATAAATGATTTTCCATTCCCATTTATGAAAGTCCTATAAGGGCTCTTCATATTTGTCTGGAGCATTTCCACTAGAAGGGTTGGCAAGAGAACAAACCAGTAGGGCTTCCCTGGTGGTGCAGTGGTTGAGAGTCCGCCTGCCGATGCAGGGGACACGGCTTCGTGCCCCGGTCCGGGAAGATCCCACATGCCCCGGAGCGGCTAGGCCCGTGAGCCATGACCGCTGAGCCTGCGCGTCGGGAGCCTGTGCTCCGCAACGGGAGAGGCCACAACAGTGAGAGGCCCGCGTACCGCGCACACACACACACAAAAAACCAACAACAAAAAAAAACCCCCAGTAGTCCAAGGGCTACAAAATAATGAAATGCAAATGGCTTTACACTGAGACACCAAGCCCTATGTCATCTAGTTAAACTCCAGACTGTGTATTCCATCTTTGAGGAGAGAATATCATTTTCTTTCTTTTTTGTTCTGGTGATAAATATTTTTATGCAAACTATTTCCCCTAAGGGAGTAGTAGAGAAGGGAGAGTATATTAGCTGTCTTATATATAGACTTTCAAATGATGCCAGCGATCTCTGCCCTTTTTCTCACTCTCTAATGACCTAAGTATTCCAATCTAGAGTTCTCCTAGGTAGGAGACTTGAGTGCAAGGGCATCAATATAGGTGGCTTTTCTCAGTCTTATTCATTTATCAGACCTCTGATTAATGAATATCTTCTTTTTGATTTGTATGTTTTACTTAAAACATACCTATGATAAGGTACATAGTTATTTGACATTCAAATATATTCATTTTGACAACAAATATTTATTGAGTGCCTTCAGTGAGTCAGATATTGAAGACATTGAAGAGAAACTAATGAACACTCTCTGACTCTTTGAGCTTACATTATAATGAAGGATGTAGATGACAACTTAGTAAATAAATATTTGAAAATTGAAATATATATAAGAAAACATGAGGATGTGTAATGAGAACTATGAAGAAAAGTAAAGCTGGTTGTGACAGGAGGTCCATTTTTGATACAGTCATCAGAGAAGATATCTTAAGGAAATTAACTGTTGAACACAGACTAAAATGAAATAGAGATGCAAGAAACCTCAAACTCATATGGATTTAGATGTTGTGTAAGTCCATAAGCCATCCTCCATTAGAAAACCAATGACGGTGGAGATATGTCAAGAGGTTTCTTGAAAGAACTTTGTCCCTGTAAATAACTGTTCTTCTTAATGACTTTGTGAAATAGGTCTTTCATACCCACTCTAATATACAAAGTTACATTTTTTTAATGTTCAGATCAAATGATTTAGGTAATTTTAGATGTGTTTAATAAAACTTAAATGTGTAATTAATATAACAGATTATTCACCCTTAGTTTCCACATTGTCTCATTTAATATTTTTAAATTAGTTATCTTAGGGGACTTTATTTCTTTAGAAAATTTTAATGATTGTTTCCAAAGACACTGTAGATATTCCTTCCATACCTCAACATAATTTATTTTAATTTGAAGGTATTATAAGAAGTATTTGATTCATTAATAATAAAATGACGTGAAGAAAGTAACATATAAGATAAATAACTGTAGAAAATATTACACAAAAGTGGTCAATTCGTGTATTATTTTAAAAATCAGTAATTGGTAGATGGTTGCTACATCAAAGGAGGATTTTATTATCATCCAAATCAGTCTGACAGCAATTTGATGTATTCTTTATTAAGTCATCATATTCTTGCAACAAAGCAATATTTTAAAAATATTTCCCTACTTCACTTAGCAGAATTTGAGACCATTGTATATTTCATAGGCTGTGTCAAAGGTCGTTTTAGTCTTTAGTAGTTGTTTTAACATTCTTGTCTATTTTGCATTTCAGAATCTTTGGAGACAATCCTTGTAGTCTGTAGCCTGTATCATATCAAATTGTAAAACTCATCATGGTCTAGTAAAATGTTAATAAAGTGTGTTTTTTGTAATTATGTAAAATTCATTTGGAATATTCCATCTGATAATTTAAGCTGATTGTTTTGAGCAAAACATGCTGTGTATTTGCAGATTATGTAATACACCAACATTTGTTTTCTAAAATTAAAATAATCAATGTAATTTTAATTCTATCACTTCCATGTCTAGAAGTAATGTTGGAATAAACAATGAAAACAGTATCAGTACTATCTATTTCCCAATAATACAAATTATCATCATTAATTTGCCTTTTTCTGAGATCCTTCCTTTGTAATAAAGAGTGCTTCAGAAACTAGGAGTTTTATAAGTGAATGAGTTTATATGTTAAAAAATAATTCATATAGTATATTATGAAGATTCTTTCATAGAAATTAAAACAAAATAAAACACTAATTCACTGACTCTGGAGGTTAGTAGGAGGAAAAGAGAACCCAAAATATTTTATGAAGTAACAAGGTAGAATTGGTAGGTGTTTAAGTGAAATAAACTGTAGAATGAAGGAATGAAAATCCATTTTCACAAAGATGATGAGGTTCTTTTCAAAGCACTGAAGATTTCTTCACGGATGATATGTATTGCAAAGGAAGACACAGTTTTGTGCTTAATTTATAATGGAACTAATCAGCCATTGGACCTGAAATCTCAGGAGATCTAATAAAAAACAAAAGCATGTTTCAAGCACAGTCCAAAGCATTGGAGATAGATCAGTAAGATTTAGTAACTTTCTTCGGTGAGCTCTCAGTTGAGGGCAGGAGAAAGAAAGGAAAAGAGATAAATATTATGTAATGCTGTAATTTTCCCAATAAAAATATAAATTGACTTCTTCAAGAGAAGAAAAGTAGAGACACCACTTCTATGAATTTCTGCACAAACTTCGCAGGTTATTTGGGTCCGGGGCTAAAAGGAATGGCAAATATGGCACTATCTCCTTTGATCTACCAGGATTTTTCCACTTTTTTACATCAATTTTCCACTTTTTTACATCAATTTTCTAGTCATCACTTTGAATTAAAAACTCATGGTCTACAGATTCAGAAGTACATGGATTTGAACGTCAGCTTTACCACTTATTACTATGAAAATTACTTAACTTTTCTAAGACTTTTTTTCTCAACTCTACTATGGGAGAGGCCATCTTACCATGAAGCTATAAAATATTAAGCTTCAGTTTCTCTCTTTTGCATGAGATCTTTCCTGTATACAAAAAAAAAAAAAAAAAATCGGAGAGGAGAAGATGGTGGAAGAGAAGGACTGGGAGATCACCTTCCTCCCCACAGATACATCAGAAATACATCTACACGTGGAACTGCTCCTATAGAACACCCACTGAACGCTGGCAGACCTCCCAAAAGGCAAGAAACTCCCCACGTACCTGGGTAGGGCAAAAGAAAAAAGAATAAACAGAGACAAAAGAATAGGGACGGGACCTGCACCAGTGGGAGGAAGCTGTGAAGGAGGAAATGTTTCCAAACACTAGGAAGCCCCTTCGCGGGCGGAGACTGCGGGTGGCGGAGGGGGGAAGCTTCGGAGGCGCGGAGGAGAGCGCAACAACAGGGGTGCGGAGGGCAAAGCAGAGAGATTCCCGCACAGAGGATCGGTGCCGACCGGCACTCACCAGCCCGAGAGGCTTGTCTGCTCACCACCGAGACGGGCGGGGCTGGGAGCTGAGGCTCGGGCTTCGGTCGGAGCTCCGGGAGAGGACTGGGGTTGGCGGCGTGAACACAGCCGGAAGCGGGCTAGTGCGCCACGGCTAGCCGGAAGGGAGTCTGGGAAAAAGTCTGGAGCTGCCTAAGAGGCAAGAGACTTTTTCTTCCCTCTTTGTTTCCTGGTGCGCGAGGAGAGGGGATTAAGAGCGGCGCTTTAAGGAGCTCCAGAGACAGGCGCAAGCCGCGGCTAAAAGCGCGGACCCCAGAGACGGGCATGAGACGCTAAGGCTGCTGCTGCCGCTACCAAGAAGCCTGTGTGCGAACACAGGTCACTCCCCACACCTCCCCTCCCAGGAGCCTGTGCAGCCCGCCACTGCCAGGGTCCCGTTATCCAGGGACAACTTCCCCAGGAGAGTTCGCACGGCGCGCCTCAGGCTGGTGCAACGTCCTGCCGGCCTCTGCCGCCGCAGACCCGCCCCACATCCGTGCCCCTCCCTCCCGCCGGCCTGAGTGAGCCAGAGCCTCCGAATCAGCTGATCCTTTTAACCTCGTCCTGTCTGAGCGAAAAACACACGCCCTCAGGCGACCTACACACAAAGGCAGGGCCAAATCCAAAACTGAACTCCAGGAGCTGTGCGAACAAAGAAGAGAAAGGGAAATCCCTCCCAGCAGCTTCAGAAGCAGTGGATTAAAGCTCCACAATCAACTTGATGTACCCTGCGTCTGTGGAATACCTGAACAGACAATGAATCATCCCAAATTGAGGAGGTAGACTTTGGGAGCAACATATATTATTTTTTCCCCTTTTCCTCTTTTTGTGAGTGTGTATGTGTATGCTTCTGTGGAAGATTTTGTCTGTATAGCCTTGCTTTCACCATTTGTCCTAGGATTCTGTCCGTCTGTTCTTTTTTTTTTTTAGTTTTTAACATTTTCTTCATAATAATTATTTTTTATTTTAATAAATTTATTTTATCTTCTTTCTTTCTTTCTTTCTTTCTTTCTTTCTTTCTTTCTTTCTATTTTTTCTCCCTTTTATTCTCAGCCATGTGGATGAAAGGCTCTTCGTGCTGCAGGCAGGAGTCAGTCCTGTGCCTCTGAGGTGGGAGAGCCAAGTTCAGGACACTGGTCCACAAGAGACCTCCCAGCTCCACGTAATATCAAACGGTGAAAATCTCCCAGAGATCTCCATCTCGACGCCAACACTCAGCGTCACTCAACAACCACCAAGCTATAGTGCTGGACACCCTATGCCAAACAACTAGCAAGACAGGAACACAACCCCACCCATTAGCAGAGAGGCTGCCTAAAATCATAATAAGGCCACAAACACCCCAAAACACACCACCAGACGTGAACCTGCCCACCAGAAAGACAAGATCCAGCCTCATCCACCAGAACACAGGCAATAGTCCCCTCCATCAGGAAGCCTACATAACCCACTGAACCAACCTTAGCCACTGGGGACAGACGCCAAAAACAATGGGAACTACGAACCTGCATCCTGCAAAAAGGAGACCCCAAACACAGTAAGATAAGCAAAATGAGAAGACAGAAAAACACACAGCAGATGAAGGAGCAAGATAAAAACCCACCAGACCTAACAAATGAAGAGGAAATAGGCAGCTTACCTGAAAAAGAATTCAGAATAATGATAGTAAAGATGATCCAAAATATTGGAAATAGAATAGAGAAAATGCAAGAAGCATTTAACAAGGACCTAGAAGAACTAAAGAGGAAACAAGCAGTGATGAACAACACAATAAATGAAATTAAAAATACTCTGGATGGGATCAATAGCAGAATAACTGAGGCAGCAGAACGGATAAGTGACCTGGAAGATAAAATAGTGGAAATAACTACTGCAGAGCAGAATAAAGAAAAAAGAATGAAAAGAACTGAGGACAGTCTCAGAGACCTCTGGGAACAACATTAAACTCACCAACATTCGAATTATAGGGGTTCCAGAAGAAGAAGAGAAAAAGAAAGGGACTGAAAAAATATTTGAAGAGATTATAGTTGAAAACTTCCCTAATATGGGAAAGGAAATAGTTAATCAAGTCCAGGATCCCATACAGGATAAATCCAAGGAGAAATGCACCAAGACACATATTAATAAAACTATCAAAATTAAATACAAAGAAAACATATTAAAAGCAGTGAGGGAAAAACAACAAATAACACACAAGGGAATCCCCATAAGGTTAACAGCTGATCTTTCAGCAGAATCTCTGCAAGCCAGAAGGGAGTGCAGTACATATTTAAAGTGATGAAGGAGAAAAACCTACAACCAAGATTACTCTACCCAGCAAGGATCTCATTCAGACTTGAAAGAGAAATTAAAACCTTTACAGACAAGTAAAAGCTGAGAGAGTTCAACACAACCAAGCCAGCTTTACAACAAATGCTAAAGGAACTTCTCTAGGCAAGAAACACAAGAGAAGGAAAAGACCTACAATAACAAACCCAAAACAATTAAGAAAATGGGAATAGGAACATACATATCGATAATTACCTGAAATGTAAATGGATTAAATGCTCCCACCAGAAGACACAGACTGGCTGAATGGATACAGAAACAAGACCCATATATATGCTGTCTACAAGAGACCCACTTCAGACCTAGGGACACATACAGACTGAAAATGAGGGGATTGAAAAAGATATTCCATGCCATGGCAATCAAAAGAAAGCTGGTATAGCAATTCTCATATCAGACAAAATAGACTTCAAAGTAAAGACTGCTACAAGAGACAAAGAAGGACTCTACATAATGATCAAGGGATCGATCCAAGAAGAAGATATAACAATTGTAAATATTTATGCACCCAACATAGGAGCACCTAAATACATAAGGCAAATACTAACAGCCATAAAAGGGGAAATCGACAGTTACACAACCATAGTAGGGGACTTTTAACACCCCACTTTCACCAGTGGACAGATCATCCAAAATGAAAATAAATAAGGAAACACAAGCTTTAAATGATACATTAAACAAGATGGACTTAATTGATATTTATAGGACATTCCATCCAAAAACAACAGAATACACATTCTTCCTAACACCATACACAAAAATAAACTCAAAATGGATTAAAGACCTAAATGTAAGGCCAGACACTATCAAACTCTTAGGGGAAAACAGAGGCAGAACACTCTATGACATAAATCACAGCAAGATCCTTTTTGACCCACCTCCTAGAGATATGGAAATAAAAACAAAAATAAACAAATGGGACCTAATGAAACTTAAAAGCTTTTGCACAGCAAAGGAACCATAAACAAGACCAAAAGACAACACTCAGAATGGGAGAAAATATTTGCAAATGAAGCAACTGACAAAGGATTAATCTCCAAAATTTACAAGCAGCTCATGCAGCTGAATAACAAAAAAACAACCCAATCCAAAAATGGGCAGGAGACCTAAATAGACATTTCTCCAAAGAAGATATACAGATTGCTAACAAACACATGAAGGAATGCTCAACATCATTAATCATTAGAAAAATGCAAATCAAAACTACAATGAGATATCATCTCACACAAGTCAGAATGGCCATCATCAAAAAATCTAGAAATAATAAATGCTGGAGAGGGTGTGGAGAAAAGGGAACCCTCTTGCACTGTTGTTGGGAATGTAAATTGATACAGCTACTATGGAGAACAGTAAGGAGGTTCCTTAAAAAACTAAAAATAGAATTACCATATGACCCAGCAAACCCATTACTGGGCGTATACCCTGAGAAAACCATAATTCAAAAAGAGTACTACATTGTTCATTGCAGCTCTATTTACAATAGCCAGGACATGGAAGCAACCTAAGTGTCCATCAACAAATGAATGGATAAAGAAAATGTGGCACATATATACAATGGAATATTACTCAGCCATAAAAAGAAATGAAATTGAGTTATTTGTGGTGAGGTGGATGGACCTAGAGTCTGTCATACAGAGTGAAGTAAGTCAGAAAGAGAAAAACAAATACCGTATGCTAACACATATATATGGAATATAAGAAAAAAAAAAAGGTCATGAAGAACCTAGGGGTAAGATGGGAATAACGACACAGACCTACTAGAGAATGGACTTGAGGATATGGGGAGGGGGAAGGGTAAACTGTGACAAAGTGAGAGAGTGGCATGGACATATATACACTACCAAACATAAAATAGATAGCTAGTGGGAAGAAGCCACATAGCACAGGGAGATCAGCTTGGTGGTTTGTGACCACCTAGAGGGGTGGGATAGGGAGGGTGGGAGGGAGGGAGACGCAAGAGGGAAGAGATATGGGAACATATGTATATGTATAACTGATTCACTTTGTTATAAATCAGAAACTAAGACACCATTGTAAAGCAATTATACTCCAATAAAGATGTTAAAAAATGATAAAAGAATACTAAATTAATAAAATAAAATAGGAGAAATACTAGCGTTTTTTATGCTGTTGGAAAGATAACTGATTACAGTGAAATAAACATAATGAAATCATAAAAATAAAAAGAAAAATCAAACTGCAAAATGTGTGCCCACACAAATTTTTTTAACTTCAGGTTCCAAAACACCTGGATCCTCGGGTTAAATATAATAATTAAATATAACAATTGTATTTACTCTGAGGATTAAATGGAAGATACAAGAAATGTCTCTAACACAGGACTTGATGAACATTAAATAGTTAACATGAACATATTCTACTCTCCATTTTAATGTAGATCTATTCCTTGGTGGTTGTAAATATCTATCAACAAAAATGAGATGAATATGTTTTCCGAAGCTGTCTAGACAAATGACTTAAAATAACTAATCTTAATTTTCTTTTTTTTTTGCGGTACGCGGGCCTCTCACTGTTGTGCCCTCTCCCGTTGCGGAGCAGAGACTCCGGACGCGCAGGCTCAGCGGCCATGGCTCACGGGCCCAGCCGCTCTGCGGCATGTGGAATCTTCCCGTACCGGGGCACGAACCCGTGTCCCCTGCATCGGTAGGCGGACTCTCAACCACTGCGCCACCAGCGAATCCCTAATCTTAATTTTTAAGACTCTTTCTCTCACAGAGAGATGATCTGACTCAATCCTTTTCCGAACTTATGTGAAACATGCTCCATAACAAACATTTACCTTGTTGCTCAGAATCTCTGAAAACGTTCTTCATGCTAATTCTCTAACTCACTATTACCTTCACGTCAGTTGTAAATTGTCTTCCAAATCCATTTTTCCTTGTGTTTATGAAGTAGTCTGTTGGTCTTAGAATTTGTTACACTTAAACTGTGGCGTGACATAACAAATAATGCTAATTAAATTTCAGGTGGTTGCAATTTTATGCATCTGATACACATGTTTCTAAAACACAAAAGGACATGCTCAGCAAATCTAATGCCTGAAAACTAGAATTATGATGATATTTCTTACATGCATTGATGAACAGAAAAAGGAAATTATGCCTTTCCTGTAAGGCATCTTTAATATTAATTTAAACACTGTGTGTTTCCACCATATTTTGTATTTACATTTTTCAGAACTCTACTACAACATCCATGTGTTAAATTGGGACAGTGTCTCTGCTTTTAATCTGCACCCTAGGGAAGAAACAGGTACACATAACTACATTTTGTGTGTGTGTGTGTGTGTGTGTGGTACGCGGGCGTCTCACTGTTATGGCCTCTCCCATTGCGGAGCACAGGCTCTGGACGCTCAGGCTCAGCGGCCATGGCTCACGGGCCCAGCCGCTCCACGGCATGTGGGATCTTCTCGTACCGGGGCACGAACCCGTGTCCCCTGCATCGGCAGGCGGACTCTCAACCACTGTGCCACCAGGGAAGCCCCATAACTACATTTTTAATGCTGGAGTCTGCATTCTCTACCTTGTAGCTTTTGTTACTTTCCCCAAATTTCTTCTTTATTACTTGTTCTCCCCCAAGTTCCACCTACTAGCTACAATTTTGATTCTAATCTGGACAGAAATCAGAAACTATTATAATTTTGATAAATTTACTGGAAATTTATCAAAAGCAAATGTGAACAAAGATCACTTATCACTCAGGAAGTGGAACTCTTGCATATGTCAAAACTGAGGATTTATTAGGACTAGTTTGCTGATATTGATTTTTGTTGCTGGTACTTCACAGATTTGAGGATTGAACTGGAAAGGGGTGTTTCTTAAGAGATCTAATGCAAATGCTGAGTCAGATGCATTGACTGGATAGAACCATGGATTGCTCTTTTGGAGTGTTAATAAGAATGTGCTTAGTGGGGAAATGGATATTGGTGACTAGAAGATCAGTCTGTTGTAGAACTGAGTAGATGTTCGTCAGAGCTGTTTCTCCCTCATATTCCTAGCACACAGACTGTATTCTAGCCTCCTGCACAGATAGTTATGGTTATTTTACTGAGTTCTTTCCAACAGAAGGGAACAGAAATGATGTACATCCCTTTAGATCTTGTCCCATATGTGATTCTCCACCTTTCTTTTCTGCTAGCTGAAAGACTAGTGCCCAAGAAAATCCAGGAAGTTATACCATATTGCGTGTGGCACAAACGCTATCAGCCTGAGACCCCAAATGACTCAGGGCATAATCCTCTGCCTGAGTATCACCAAAAATCAACAGCTTGGAAGCTCTGTGGACTATCTCTGTGAGTTTGCAATGAAGTCACTTATTGACAGCCACTGAGTTTGGTGGTTATTTGCTACAGGAGCCAACATGATGCTCACATACACACTGTTTTGTTGTTTGTCTCGTTACTTTTTTCAAATATTTTTAATGTTAGGGCCTCAGATTCTCAGAGCATAAACTAAAATTCTAGTATTATTATTAACTTCCTGTTATGTGTTTAAGAATTAGTAATTCTAATGTAGTTTTGAGTATGGCCACATGCTATGTTGGGGAAAAATCAGCCTTTGGAATAAGACAGATCTGAATTTAAATCCCAACTTGAGTTATTACTGAATAATCACTGCAATGATCCTTAATATCCCTAAACTTCTAAAAGACTGTTATGAGGATTAGAGTGATACATCTAAAGCATAAGTAAAAAAAAAAAAAAAAAAAAAAAATGCTGAAAAATGTTAACTATTCCAACTGTTATTTTTTGCAGAGCAGTTAATTTTCTGGGGACCAGATATATACTTAAGCTGAAAGACCCAATGTGCTCATTAAAATATAATGGAATACATAATATAAAGATGTATGCACAATATGGCACAGGAACTCTGAAAATACAATAATTAATTATCCCACAGTAAAAGTTGAAAGGACATTTTATGGAAGAGGCAATGGTAGAGGTGGCTCCGAGTGATGCTTATGACCATAATAGGCAAGAAGGAAGAAAAAAAATTTCCTCTGCATTTTTTCTAAATATTTTCACAAACATTATCTCATTTGCTTTTATAATATCCCTTTCACTTTAAGACTTAAAAAAAACAAATCTATATAGTAGATAAATAAATCTATATAAAAAAGACAAATCTATATAATAATTCAGCACATCAGTGCACATTAAAAATTTCCATCTTAAGGTCAAAGTTCAATTCTAAGTCAAATCAAAATTTGCAAACTGCTAAAGGAAGCATCCCAGGGACAAATTACCGTCCCAGTGATTAGAAAATTAAATACAACTTTTAATCTTTAATATTCCCACACCACTGTTCATGTTAATGTTTTGTTCAGGCATTCCTGCTGAGCCATATCAGTGCACAAACACGCTGAAAAACCCCAGGTTGACAATTAATCAACCTGGAGTTTTTGGAAACCCCAGGAAAAGAGTCAGCTTAAGCAGAGAAGAAGGGACGGCTTTAATAGTAGGAGATTAAAGAATACCATAATCAACCAGATTTTTCTTAAATTGATTTCTTAATGTAGCATGACTGGTTTAGTATTTTAAAAAATGATCAAACAACCACTTATGCAGACTTGTTCACAGCATTTTGAGACTTAGATTTCTAGTTATGAAAATACATGGAATTTTTTTAAGGTAATTACTCTCACCAATAATCTGATCAACCAAAAAAAGTACCTTGCACATTCTGGAATATTTAATTTGTTTTAAAACTTTTATAGTGTTGTTGTCATATTTAACCATGAAAATTTAAAGAGAAATGTATCTATAAATTTTAAAAATGAGGTTAGAAGAAATAAAATTTTGGAATCATACTTTGTAATCTTTGTTCAAAAGGAAAATAAAAACACAAAATAGTGCTATTATAAGAGTAAAATTTATTTAAAGAATGACAGAAATCATGAAAATGAGCACCTAATCAGTGATCAAAGGGTTTAAGAGCCAGTGGAGGGGTTAAAGATTTTTTTTAACAGCTCACTCATAATTTAGAGGAGCGGAAGCAATTCAAATATGTCATAGAATATATCAACATACAGAAAGAAAGAACAATAGAGAAAAATTAATGAAGGAAAAGTTTTAAACATTTTTTATCTTCCGACTTGATTTGATAGGTAACTATTTGTTCAAAGCACTGATAGCAACAATGTCTTGGATGATTGTAGCATATGGATAAGTAAAATGAATGATGAAAATGTTATGTGAAATGAGAGGAAAGAATTGGGGATAATCTGTTATAAGCTAAATGCACTACCCATGATAATGCAGTGTTACTTAAAAGTGGACTTAGATTAGTTGTAAATGTGTATTGCAAACTAGAGTATCTACTAATTTTTTTTTAAAGAAAGAAAATTGACATGATAAAAGAGGAAAGAAAATGAAATTAAATGCTCATTTAAAACTAGAAAAGGAAGAAAAATAAAGATTAAAAAATAAACAAAAATGCAGCAAATAGAGAACAGTTACAAATATGGTAAATATTAGTCCAACTATATCAATAATCAATTTTAATGAAAATAGTCTAAATATAGCAAATAAAGACAGAGATGAGACAGTCACAGTAAATTAAAAAAAAAAAAAAAGACCCAACTATATGTTGTCTAGAAGAAACCCTATTATATAAAGGCAAAAATAGATTAAAAGTAAAGAAATGCAGAAAGATATACCATGCTAACACTAATCAGAAGAAAGCTGGAGTAACCATATTAATTTTCAACAAAGCAGACTTTAAAGCAAGGAAAAATATTGTGGATGAGAAGGAGCATTACATAATGGTAAAAGGGGTCAATTTTCCAAAAATATATAATGTTATGTGTGTACACTTAACAACAGAGAATCAACATGAGATGAAAACTGACAGAACTGCAAGAAAAAAAGATGAATCTATGATTATTTTTGGAAATTTCATCCTTCTTTTAAATATCAACAGAGCCAGTAGGCAGAAAAATCAGTAAGTGGACTGAACAGCCTCATTAATCAACTGGACCTAATTGATATTTATGGAATACTTCATCTATCATTAGAATCACATTTTTCTCAAGTTCACCACGAAGATTCATCAAGATAGACCACATTCTAGGCCAGAAAACACATCTTAACCAATTGAAAATAATAAAAAAATGCATTTAGACCACAACAAAGTTAATTTAGATTCTTAAAGATTAAGTTAATTTAAACTCTTTAAAGTAGAATTCAATAAGAGATATATCTGAAAAATCCCCAAATGCTTTCAGTTGAAGCAGCACATTTCTAAATACCCCATAGTTCGAAGAGAAGTCTCAAGAGAAATTTTTAAAATATTTTGAATTAAATGAAAACAAAAATACAACTTATCAAAAAGTTTGTGATACCTAGAGGGAAAGTTATAGTACCATATGCATATATTTAAAAATAAAAAGATATAAATCAATACCCTAAGCTTCCACCTGAGGCAACTAAAGAAAGGAGGGCAATATAAGTTTAAAACAAGCAGAAAAATAAATTAGAGCAGAAATTAATGAAATTTAAAACTAGAAATCAAAAGAGGAAATTGATGATACCAAAAGCTGTTCTTTGAAAAGATCAATAAAACTCTATGTTCACAAATTTTTATAACCTAAATAGTAGATCAATTCCTTTAAAGGCACAAATTACCATACCCTCACACAATGAGACATACATAAATAGGCATATATCTATTAATGAAATTGATAGAAATTAATGAAATTGATAATGAAACTTTCCACAAAAGAATCATTCCTATAGTTTCACTGGTAAATTCTAACAAACATTTGAGAAAGAAATTATTCCCCTTCTCTTCAATCTCTTCTAGTAAAGAGAAGCACAGAGAATATTTCTTAACTCGTTCCATAAGGCCAAAATTACACTAATATCAAAGCAAAATAAAGCATTACAAGAAAAGAAAGAACACTACAGACCAATATCTCTCATTAATATAAATGCAAAACTCTAAACTAAAATGTTAGCAAATGGAATTGAAACATATATAAAAAGAATTAAACACTACAAGCAAATGGGATTTATTCTAGGTATGCAAAGGTGATTCAACATTGAAATTCAGTTAATGTAATTCACCACTTGATTAGCTTAAAGAAGAAATACTATTATGATCACATCAATAAATTCAGGAAAAACAATTGACAAAACCCTAACATTCATAAGACTCTCAGAAAACTAGAAATAGAGGGTAACTTCCTCAACTTGATAAAAGAACATCTACAAAAAAATCTGTGGTTGACCTCATGGTAGTGGGGAGAAAACAGATCTTTCCCTTCAAGGTCAGACATAAGGCAAGATGCCTCCCTTTACCTCTCCCATTCAACATTGTCCTGGGAATTCTAGCTAATGAAATAGGGCCAGAAAAGGAAGTAAAGGTATACAGATTGAGAAGGAAAAATAAAAAGGTTTCTGTTAGTAAATGACATGATTGTCTATGCAGAAAATCTCAAATAATTGACAAACAATGAACAAACAAAAATTTCTGGAACCAATAAACGACTATAGCAAGGTTACAGGATATAAGGTTAATATATAAAAGTCAATGTCTTTCCTATGTACCAGCAGTAAACAATTAGAACTTGAAATTAAAAACACTAAATAAGAGACAAATACATAGGCATAAATCTAATAAAATGAATACAATATATATATGCAGAAAACTGTAACACACCAATGAAAAAAATAAAACATATGCAAAATGGAGTGCTATCCCATGTTTACGGCCTATAGATTCAATGTAGTTCTGATCATAGTCCGAGAAAGGGACTATGGATAATAAATACCCATTATTTTATGGATATTGACACACTGATTCTAAAGTTTTTATGGAATAGAAAAATACCAAGTATAGTTGACAGGTACTGAAGAGGAAGAACAAAGTCTGACACTGAAACACTGACACTACTCAACTTTACAACTTATCTAAAACTACAGAAACCAAGAGAGTGCAGTGTTGGTAAAAGAATTGACAAATCAATTAATGGAACAGAATAGAAAGCACACATACAGACTTACACAAATAAAGTCAATTTATCTTTGACAAAGGAGTAAAGACAAGTCAATGGAGAAAGGACAGTCTTTTCAACAAATGCCAGACTAATTGAATAATCATATGAATAACACATAAATCTAGACACAGAACTTAAACCTTCCACAAAATGTAATTCAAATGGATTTATACCCAAAATGCAAAACTATAAAACTTCTAGAATAAAACATGGAATATAGAAAATTGATATGACCTTGGATGGTGATAATGAGTTTTAGACACAACACCAAAAGTATGATCCTGAAAGAAAAAAGACTGGTAAATTAGACTTCATTACAATTTTTAAAAAATTTCTGCACAGCAATAGACATTGTTAAGTGAGTCAAAATATTGGGTTGGCCAAAAATTTCTTTCAGGTTTTTGCATAAGATAGTAGGGAAAAACCCGAATGAACTTTTTGGTCAACCCAATACAAGCCACAGAATGGGAGAAACAAAAACACATATTAGCAAAACACATATTTGATAAAGGACTTGTATCCTTACATACACACAGAACTTAAAACTCAACAATAAAAACAATCCACTTTAAAAAATGGACCAAACATCTGAACAGACATCTCACCAAAGATTGATATAAAGATGGCAAATAAACGTATGAAAAGTTACTTAACATCACGTCATTAGGGATTTGCAAATTAATACAATGACATATGAATATGCACTTATTAGAATGACTAAAATCCAAAAAACTGACAATGCCAAATGCTAATGAGGTTGTGGAGTAGCAGGAACTGTGTTTGTTGCTGGTGGGAATGCAAAATAATACCATCACTTTGGAAGACAGGTTGGCAGTTTCTAACAAAGATGATCTCAGCCTAACCATACAATACAGCAATAGTATTTACCCAATTGAACTAAAAAATTATGTTCACATAAAAACCTTCACGTGAATGTTTATGGCATTCATAATTGCTAAAAATTGGTGGCATCCAAGATGTCTTTCAATAGATGAATGGATAATCAAACTGTGTACAACCATACAATGGAATTTTATTTGGTGATAAAAAGAAATAAAATATCAAGCTAGGAAAATATGTGCAGTAACTTTAAATGCACATTATTAAGTGAAAGAAGCTAGTCTTAAAAGGCTATATACTGGGGCTTCCCTGATGGCACAGTGGTTGACGGTCCGCCTGCCGATGCAGGGGACACGGGTTCGTGCCCTGGTCCGGGAAGATCCCACATGCCGCGGAGCGACTGGGCCCGTGAGCCATGGCCGCTGAGCCTGCGCGTCCAGAGCCTGTGCTCCGCAACGGAAGAGGCCACAACAGTGAGAGGCCCGCACACCTCAAAAAAAAAAAAAAAAAAAAAAAAAAGGCTATATACTGTATGATTCCAGTCGTGAAGTTTTAGAAAAGTCAAAGTTGTATGGCTAGTAAAAAGGTCAGTTGTTTTTATGGGATTAGGGAGAGGGAAAAGTGATTAATTGATAAAGTATAGGAAATCTTTAGAATGTTGTAAATATTCTGTATGATAATGTAATATTGCATCTGTCAAAACACATAGAAGAACTGTACAACACAGAAAGTGAACCTTAATGTAAACTATAAACTTTAGTTATTACTAATGTATCAATATTGGTTCATTTATTGTAACAAATGTGCCACACTAATGAAAGGTAATAGAGAAAATTGCACGCTGGGGATGGGAGTGGAGTTAGGGTGGGGAGGATATATGGAACTCTGTAGTACCCAATTTTTTGGTAGGACTGTACTAAAAATAAAGTTTATTAATTATTTTAAAAAACAAGGTTAAAGTGAACAAAGTTTATATATACATTATGTATATATAAAATATGACTAAATGAATTATAAAAAGAAATAATATTTTATTAACATCTAATTATCTTCCTTCAATAAGGACAATAGTAGTCACTTTTGAATCTATTACAGCCATAAAAACAATGAATGAAAATGTATTTTAACATACACACACACACACACACATACACACAGCATCATTTTAGCACAGTCTGCCACTCCTTTCTTTAAACACTGTTTGTATCTGATTTCTTTTTGTGACACTGTTCTCTTTGTTTTCTGTACCTCACTTGACCGCATCTTTTCTTTTGGTTTTCATGGTTGGCTTTTTTGTCTCTGTTTAAAAGGCACATCCTCAAATGCCTTATCTCCTTAATTAATGTTAAACTCCTCCAGGAAAAAAAAAAGTCACTTATACATCCTTAGCTTCCATCCAAACAGTATAGAATAACCACTGAGTGCTGAGTATTCTAATAAGATCATCACTCCACTCAACTATTGACCAAACTGAAAAGTGGACACCATGTTTCTGGGAAGAATCTCCACCTCTTCTGCTCTACCAATCCTCACAGCCTTACCAAAACTATTCCCATTAGATTCTTTATCCTTGTTTAATTAGGTCACCCCAAAAATCCACAGGACTCCCAGGTCATCCATATTACTCCTCACTCTAGGCCTCATTGATTCTGTGTGTCTTCTCTTCTGATCCCATTGACCTTTGGCTGTGCCTTCAGTAACTCTTGGTCAGTCATTGTTAACATCCCCTATGTTCTCTATTTTATTTCTGAGAGATCCTTTCATTAATTGCTTCAAGTGAAAGCTGACTTTTGGTAAATTCTACTCAAGAGTCGATGCTCCATTTTCTCACTGATTCTTTACATTGGCTTACAGGAGGAACAGATGTTTACTTTGTACCTCATTGCTACTTTCTAATCGTTCATTCTTCACCCCATATTTGATATTCATGCTATCAGACATTACTACACATCATTTCTACTTATTGAAGTTATAGAGTTGAAATCTCTATTCCTAATTCCTTGAGGGCTTTAACCCAGAAAATAGACTTTGGCACTCAAGTAGAAGTGGTAATAATATATTTTAGAAAGGTCTCAAATTGCTTGTTCATTAAGTCAACAAAGACTCACATTGTGTTCAGAATTTGATGTTCTTTTTCTAATTACTGGCATGTGTTCTGAATATTCATGGACATTTTCTGAGGAGTCTTAAAGTTGTACTTCTTTACAAAAGAAGTCATAATTTTGATATGCTAACTGAAATGATGAGAATAGACATTATTGTTCACTAATTATCCTTGGACTCTTTTACATTTATCCCTTGTAGTTGATCAGAAATATGTGACTAGTTCTATCCTATGGATTGTGAGTAGAAATGGCATATGTCACTTCTAGACCAAAGCATTTAAGAACTAGAATGTAATTCTGCTCTCTGTCTCTTCCTCTGATACAATGACATAAGGATATATGTGTTTTATTGTCAAAGCATCTGTCAGCTTATCTTATAAAAGAATATGTGAAGAAAAACCCTTCATCAAATGTTTTTGTTTAGGAATAATTAGATATAAAATATTGCTTTATTAAATAATTCAATTGTAGGGAGTCATTTGTACTTTGTTACAAATTAAGATGGTACAATGATCTCCAGCCCTAGATGGTGATAATGCCTCTCCTTTCTCATGATGGCAAAATGACAACGTTTACTCTATTTTCTGAATCTATGGTCTCTTTTGAACAAAAATTTCAGGCAATTATTGCACTTCCTTAGAATACTCATGCTCCCAATTTCCTAAAATTCTAGTCTACACCTTCTCCTCTCCCCTCTCTCTCAGATATCTCTTTCTTAATGACACTTGTTAAAGATGGTAAGGCAGACTTTATTTAGGTGACTCACAATAAGATAGGGACTATCACAATGGGATTTTACAGTGGGGAAGAGAGATTGAGCTCAATTCAGAATACAGGATGGGCCAGTGGGAATTTATAGCTAAGAAGCAGGGTGGGGGGTTCACTGGATGGAAAATTATTAAGAAGAAACATCAAGGATAAGGGGGGTTCTGGCTAAACTGACCCAACTGGATTTTTGCTGAAGACAGACCAGAGTGATCAGATATCACCTGAGGGATGGTGAAAGTAAAGAAACCTCATCAGATTTTGAAGGTAAGTAATCTCATTAAACTGACTTAGCAGGGGTTTTGCAAAAACTAGATTTGTAAGGAAGTGCATGGGCCTAGGAGAAGATTCAGGAGCCTGATTAAAGTTTGGTCAAGCAAAGAATCTTTGTCAGCACTTAAAAACGTCTCTATGTTGATGATTCCCAAATGTGTACCTTTAGATTGTACCTCAACTCTGAACTGTAAACATACATTTAACTATTCACTTGATGTCTTCATTTTAATTCTACTAGACATATAAAACTTAATAGTAATTCAGAAAACCAGGCTGGTGAACATTCTACCAGATTTTAGTTCATCTTATGAAAACATGGTCATCTAGGTCACCAGAGCAAAAGAAAGAGTTCATGTGTTACACTTTGGCTCTTAAATGATCTGGTCTGAGAATGACACATATTATTTTCAATCACAGTCTTTCTTCAGAACTCATCACATGGTCCTGCCTCAGTTCAAGAAGGCTGGTAAATTGGGGGAGCACAAGGATATTTGGTGAGCAGTAAATGTCTCAGCTACCCCATCTACATGCTGGTAGGTTTTGTATCTCTATCCATAAAACTCAGCTCTTTCTGAGATCTGCTCTGGAACTTGTAGCTGCATTGTGATGTCTTCACATGGATGTGTTTTAGTCATTTTAAACTTAACACAGGTAAAGGACATCTTGTTGTCCCAACCCACTCAGACACTCCTCTTCTAGTCTTCACCATCCCAGTCCATTGCACTTTTATTCGAGCCAAAAATCTATGAGTTAGCTTTGTTTATTTCCCTCACTTTTTCATACTCCATCCCACAGTCACCTTGACTGCTTGACTCTGCTTCTAAAATATATGCTTACTTCATCAATTTCTATTAATGATATATATACCCTAGACTAAGCCATCATTAGCTTATAACCAGACATCTGCAGGAGCTAACATGTCGTCTTGTTTCTTCTCTTAATTTTCTAGAATTGATACTTTTCACAGCAGGCATTATCACTATAATAAAAATAAAAGTATATACTTTCATTTAAAACAATATATGACCATCTTCCATAATACCAGTGACCAAGAGTCTGACTCATTGCTAATTGCTGGTCATAGATACTGACATTAATTGCATAATATAAACCATTTATACAACATTAATTTATAAAAAATAAGTAGTTTCAAAATGGAAACAGATGATACTATATATTTTTTTGCAAACTGGATCATCTTCTAGTGACAAAATTTCTGAAGATTTTTAAATGTCAAATTGTTCACTTGTTCATTCAATGTAGATGCACATTTTGAAGACCAGATGATCCAGATACTTGATTAAATTCTGCCAGATACAAAGATGTGTAGAGCATATATCTTTATATTCTTGAAGCATGCACCATTTATCATACATTTTGTAGATATTATATTACTGCATTTGTCATATTCTTTGGCAGCAGTAAATGCCATATGGGGGTTCAGTGTAAGGAGGTGGGATACTGAGGAAGGTTTACTAAAGCTGGTGACATTTGGCATATATGAAGCTGGTAAAATGCTTTCTAGGCATAGACATAAACATATGCCAAAGCAAAGAGATATGTAAGGAGACACAAGGGAAAATATAGGATATTTGAAGAAACTGCAAATAGTGTGATAAGGCTGGATAGTAGGCAGATGATAGAAGATGGGTCCAGGGGGCTAAATACAATTTGAAAGTCTTATTCATCTGCTTGAACAATGTGAAATGTCCATGAAGACTAATAACTTCTGGGTAGAAAAAACTTAAATGAGAAACAACTGCATCTGCATTTTATCACCCCCATTGGCAAGAAATAAGATTTTCCTCCTCTGAGTCGCTCCTAGCATTTTGTGTGTATTTCTTATGGAACTCATCACAGTTCACTTTTATATATAAAATATATGATAATGTATGATCTTTACTGAATAGCGAGCTCTGTAAGAACAAGGATTGACCCCTCTGTGCCTTTGTTTCCAGTCGTCTCTGGCCAGTAAACAATGGATGACGACTTGCCAAACAAATAAATAAATGTCAAGTATTTAAAACAACTTCTAATTTCTATGCTGGCTAAGTAGATTAAAATTGTGAAACAGAGTAATTTTTTTTTCTTTACCACACTCTCTCCCTCTTTTCAGAGCTTGTCTTACCTTCTGTGGTGCTCTCTTACTTCTCCATTCCCAATTTTGCCCCTCATCTCAAAACACACAAGTACACCCAAGCCCCATGCAAATAAAATTATTGATTAAACAGGCAGAACCTAATTTATAGAGACAACAGTGTGGAAATGATTAAAAGAGAAATTTCCACCAAGGTTTGAATTCCTGAGAAAATCTAATGTCCAAAGCCTCCCCAAGAGTTTTCCCTTTTAATAGTTGATACCATTTTAACCCAAAATAATGGTGTTTACAATGTGGCATTTCACAAACCAGCAGCTAGATGATGGAAAGGAGGTATCTGGGAAACAGGCAAACATCTCAACATCTCTCAAATATCACCATAAAAAGTAACTTATCTAGTGTTATGACTACCAGATTCAAGATATAAGCTACATGAAATTGCAAAAAAGAAAAAATTGTCAAGTCTTAACTCATTTGAATCAATAGTTAAAAACAGTTTTTGTAAGAAACTGTATGTATCAATCATGGGCAATAAGGAGACAGAAATCACACAGTACATTGAATAAGAAAGGTTAATATAATTTTTTTTTTAACAGAGGATTAGAGAAATAGGAGATTGGCTAGTAATAGTTAAAGAGTACTTTAAAGAGTACAATAGCAGATATTTGGAGCAGATGCCATTCCTAAGGCTGAGACAGAGCACCCAAGGAGAAGCCACTACCCAAGCCCCCTGTCCCCACCCTCATTTCAGAGGATGTGGCAACAGTTCACTAAATATCAGAGAAATCATGGAGTACTTCTCTGGTGGGACTTGTTGGAAATTTGTGACGCTGGGGAAAGCCATCACCAGGGAGGAGCCATGAGAGGGTGCTGAGGGAGTCTGTTCATAGGGAGATGCCTCGCTTGTTGCATTCCATTGTGAGACTTACAGAGAAGATACAGCTAGAAGCTGAGAGCTGTTAGACATCATTGGTCTCCCTGCGCTACCGAAGGTGAAGAAAAGACACTCTACAAGAGTTAGGTGCTGGTGCTACAAGTGCTCAGCTTGGGAGAAACCACAGTGTGCAGCAGAAGAGCACAGGAAAAAGCTGCAACCTGCAGGAGTCTATCAGGAGGGAATCTGCATGTACTCAAGAATCAAGGGCTAGAAAGATCTAGTCCTTGAAGGAACCCAGTACAAGATAAATCACTTGTGCATAGGAGCTGGCAACTGGAGAAAGGGTTCTCCCCAGGAACATGGTGAGCATGAAAGAGTACTAACCGGGAGCCTAGTGAACAAAACACTTACGAACCAGGAAGAAAACAACTCTTCCTCGTTCATGTCCATCCAGCGCCCTCTACTGGGCAGAATTAACATGTATTGCGCTAGGGGACAAAGTAGAAGTTTACAAACCCCACCCTCATTATTATCAAGGAACAGGCAAATAAGGGTGAATTTAGAACCAAGAGGTAATAAATTGCTAACTTGGCTACTCACTTTCCACATACATCCTTCTATCTCCATTTGAACTTTCACGCCACAACAAAGTCATGCTATATATACACCTGAGTTACAGCTATTCTTCTTTTGACTGATGAATTTCTCACCTCTTCCCCACATGAAAAGACATACAATTCCAACAGGTATAGTAGCCATCACTTTGATTATATTAATTTGATTATATTAATTAATTATTAATTTTATAATTATTTTTATTTATTAATTTTATTAATAAAATTATTATTAATGAATAAATTAAAATTACCTGTTATTAATTAATAAAATTATTATTATTAAAATATTAATTAATTATATTATATTATTTTTATAATTAATTATTATATTAATTACTCTTCAAATTCTGTAACAGTCTCAGTGAATATTCTGGCAGTTTGTTAAAAATTAAAACTACATCTTCAGTGTGATTCAGCTATTCCATGCCTAGGTATTTATCTGGGAAGAAAAATAAAAGCATATGTCCATGGAATGATTTATAGCAGCTTTGGTTCATATAGCCCAAAACTGAAATCAACCCAGATGCCCAGTAACATGTGAATGGATAAACTGTGGTATGTTCATACTGTGGAATACTATTCAGCAACAAAGAGAATGAAGTTATTGATGCATGACACAATATAGCCAGATTGCAAAATAATATGCTCAGTGAAAGGAGACAGACAAAAAAAAAGTACATATGATACAACTGCATTTTATAAAATCATAGGAAATAAAAACTAATGTATAGTCACAGAAGGCAGATTAGTGTTTTCCTGGAGATGGGTTAGGAAGGAGTGGGGGGTAGAAGAGGGATCAAAGGGAGAGATTATAAAAGGGCACAAGGAAACTTTTGGAGGTTATAGTTGGGTTCATTATCTTGATTATTGTTGATGGCTCCATGGCTATACACATCTGTTAAAACAAATAAAATTGTACACCTTAAATATTGCGGTTCACCGTATGTCAATTGAACCTCAATAAAACTGCTAGAAATACAATTGATAGTAATACAAGAAGTCAAAATCGAATTCAGTGGTTCTACTGGAAGTATTTTTATGTAAGAAGAAAATAATATCGAGAGTGACTAAGAGAGAAAAAGCAGAATGCTATTTTTAAAAGTCAGATCAACTAAAATTCTGCATGAAGATTATTTTTCTCTTAAGAACAACAGAGCATAAATAAGTGTAATGGAAAGCAGCATAACAAAGAGCATGAAATATATGTGTGCTAACAGGAAAATGTTGAACCTCAAAGAGTTCTCCCTTCTCTTTGACAAACATGAAACTGAAACATGCTTTACCCAAACTGTATTATAATGATATTCCTTGATGAATTAGAGTCTGCTTCTATACATTAATACATTTTTTCAATCATATCGCTATTATTATGTTTTGTGTAATATTGCTATTGACAAAATATTTCTGACATAGAACTTTACTATAAGAGCGAAATCTATATCAACTATAAATCATGGCAATAGACCTGCCAGCATAAGTATTTCATATTTTATTTATTCTGGGTTTCTATTTATTGCCTGAAGAAGTCACAAGGAAAAACAAACAGTTTACCTCTTGAGTTAATTCGTTTTGACAAGGAGCACTGTAATACCAAACAGCAGAATGGGTCTATGCTCTGGGGTGGGAGAGTAGACAGAAGAGACAGTGATAATAAAAGCTTTATCATTAGAGGGACTTTAAAAATAATTATTTTTTACTTTGTGGTGGTTAGTATTTAAAGTTATTCTGCTGTAACAAAAATAAAGATTAGATAAATTAAGTCTATGAAAAACTTTGTAAAATATTTGATGTTACATACAAGTATTGTATTTACATGGCACCAGATAAAGTAAAAATTCTGGACAAGCATCAGCATTTTTCCTCAGATGAAACTAAATGTATTACATTAATATCTATTTAATTACTAGCAGAAAAAAGATTACCATGAGATGTTCAAGAAGAGTCTGAATAGCGCACTGTATTATAAAGTGTGCTTACCCATTATACATAGGGTTAAACTTCTAACGTTTCTTCTAATAATTCTGTGATTTTTGAGCAGGCATATAGATTTGTAAAATCATCTTGATTTTCTCTGTAAAATGCAAAAATAAAGTGTAATTTTCTTTGTTTTTTTCTTTCTTTTTTCTTTCCTTCTTTATTTTTGCTTTTATTTTGAAGGGCACTTTTTCTGACCTCAAGGAGTGTTCAGTATACGTCCCTGCATTACCCTATAAGGGCTGTGCAGTTGATAGTCACTGAACTAACCAAATATTTTTAACACATATATACTTTATGTACATTCAATTTTTATACTTTCAATTCACTTCTTTACCTAACACTTTTGGATGTTTCTGTGACAGGTTAGTATACAATTCCTAAAACTAATGATTCTCAGAATGTGTGTTGTGAGTGGGGACAGACCCTCCCAAATTAGACCGTTATAGTGGGTCCTCTGAAAAACAGATGACAAGAGGGATAAAATGTGCAAGGATTTGATTAATGGAAATCCCTGTTTGAGAGAAAATAGGGAGGGTGTCAGACAAGGCTGGAAAACCTATCAGGCTGATGTAAATTTGACCTTCAGTAAAGGCAAGAGGGAGAGAAAGTTGGATGGGAGAGATTAAAGAAGGTTTGACAAAGCTTTCAGGTAATTCTTGAGCCATGGTTGCCTCAAAGTAGTCATGTGTCTCCCAGGAATGTTTCTGCCTTACGTTCCTGCTGCATTTAGTTATTGGGTAGGAGAAACCTCTAGGAAAGCATGGCCGCAGCAAAACAGAGCAATGGAATTTGGAAAGCAGCAACAGGGGATTTTGATAACCCGGGTTCCCTACATTTGCAGGTCTTCATGTATACACATTGACCTGGAAACATGTACAAATATGTTCACAGCACTTCTGGTTTCAGTCCAGCGTGTGAACTTGAAAGCTGTCTCTTCTTGCTTATAATAAGAAAAAGCTGAGCAAACTGAAAATCAAGTACTTTTCTTGGACCCATCAGATAAACAGAATCGAACAATTAAATAAATAGTTGGCAGTTGGTGAAAGCGAGGTTTCTCACTCTCAGACTAAGAGGGTACATATGAGCATGGGGGAAGGCTAGAATAATCCATTTAGTAATGGATTAGAGTTGGAGACATCAGTATGAACTCATTTTAGCTTAATACAGATGGATATATATATATATACACACATATATTAAAATATTTTTGCATATGTACATACACATGGATTAGTGTACATGTGTATTACAGGCATACCTTGTTTTATTGCACTTTGCTTTTTGTGCTTTGAAGATAATGCATTTTTTTACATATTTAAGATTTGTGGCAATCCTGCCTCAAGCCAACACCATTTGCTCACTTCATCTCTGTGTCACATTTTGGTGATTCTCACAATATTTCAAACTCCTATTATACTGGTTATGGTATTCTGTGATCAGTGATCTTTAATGTTACTATGGCAAAAAGGTTACAACTCACTGAAGACTCAGATGATGGTTAGCATTTTCTAACAATAAAAGTATGTTTTAATTAAGGTATGTACATTGTATATTTTTAGACATAATGCTATTGCACACTTCATAGACTACAGGATAGTATAAACATAATTTTTATATGCACCAGAAAACCTGGTGGCGCAGTGGTTGAGAGTCCGCCTGCCGATGCAGGGGACGCGGGTTCGTGCCCCGGTCCGGGAAAATCCCACATGCCGCGGAGCGGCTGGGTACGTGAGCCATCGCCGCTGTGAGCCTGCGCGTCCGGAGCCTGTGCTCTGCGGCGGGAGAAGCCACAACAGTGAGAGGCCCGCGTACTGGAAAAAAAAACAAAAAAAAAAAACAAACAAAAAAAACCAACCAAAAAAACCACTTGTGTGACTTACTATATATGATATTCACTTTACTGTGGTGGTCTGAAACTGAACCCGCAGTATTTCCCAGGTAGATTGTATTTCCTTCGTCTGTTGGTTGAAACTCCCTAAATACAAGGGCATTGTAATAGGAACAAACAGACCTAGTGCCCAGATGTGGGTTTCTAGTACTGTTTACCAATAAAAGGAACCAGGGCTCCTTGAATAAATGGCTGAGTCTAGGACTGGGGTTGAGAATATACCACCTGAGCATGGAGCATCTTCTAATGCCAGAAAGTAAGGAACTGCTAAAAACAAAAACAGCAAACTATGTAGTATGTCAAAACGGCAGAGCAGCCAACATAAAGAGCTCCCAATGGCCAAAGGTGGAACAATCTGAGCAGGAAAATAATTTATGTTCAACAGGAACACGCCATGGGCTACCTATTTGAGCTGGGCTAGTTAACTGACAGCAATCAAGAGCTGCTTTCTTCTTTCCTTAAATTTTAGTGTTTACCTTTACACAGCTGTATAGATAAGTATACAATATTGAATACATTGTTGTATTATTATTTTGAATAAAGTGTTATCTGTTAGATCAATGAAGAATAAGAAAAATAAGTTTTAACTTCACCTTCACTTATTCTTTCTTCAATGCTCCTTCTTAATATGGGTATGAATTTCTAACCTATATTATTTTCCTTCTCTCTAAAAAACTGCTTTAATATTTCTTGCAAGGTAAGGCTACTGACAACAAATAACCTCAAGTTTTGTTTGTCTGATAAAGTCTTTCTTTCTCCTTCACTTTTGAAGGATAATTGCATAGGATACAGAACTCTAGGTCGACGCTTTTTGTTTTGTGTTTTTCCTCTCTCAACACTTTAAATATTTCACTCCTCTCTCTTCTTGTTTGCATGGTGTCTAAGAGATGTAGGATATAATTTTTATCTTTGTTTTTCTATCAGTAAGGTGTCCCCCCTACAACCCACCCTCGGCTTCTTTCAAGTTGTTTTTGTTTGTTTAATCTGTGATTTTCTGTAGTTTGGAGATGAAATGCCAAGTTTAGTGGGTTTTTTTCTTTTTAATTTATTCTGCTTGGCATTCTGCTTGGTGAAATTCTCTGAGCTTCATGGATCTGTGGATCGATGATTAATAGGATAAATTTTTCAGTCATTGTTGCTTCAAATATTTCTTCTGTTCCTTCCCTTCTTTCTAGTATTCCCATTATGCATATGTCGCACCTTTCGTAATTGTCCCACAGTCCTTAGTTAGTCTGTTTTGCTTTATTCAGTCTTTGTTCTACTGCTACTTTGTTCTACATCCATGTCATTCTTCATTTCTCTTATAGTGTTTTTGATCTCTAGCATTTCTTTATGGTTCATTTTTGTATTTCCAGGTCTGTTCACATGGCTCATCTGTTCTTGCATGCTGTCTACTTTATCCATTAGAGCCCTAGGTATATTAATCATAGTTTTAAATTCTAGGTCTGATAATTCCAACATCCCTGCCATGTCTGTGTCTGCTGCTTGCTACATCTCTCCAAATCATTTTTTTTTGACTTTTAGTATGCTTTGAAGTTTTTTTTCTTGATAACCTGGATTGATTACTGGGTAAAGGGAACTGCTGTAAATAGGCCTTTATTAATTTGGTGGTGAGGTGTGGGGAAAAGGAAAGTGTTCTCTAGTCCTATGATTAGGACTCAATCTTTTAGTGAGTCTATGCCTGTTGATTGTCAACTTCCCGAGTCTTTCTCAGTTTTTTCTTCCCTCCTTTGGTGGAATAGGATGGTTATAATGGACTGGATTTGGGTATATCTCTTCTCCAATGTGAAAGGCTAGAGCCAGGTGTTGTTAGGTAGTTTTCATCCTCCAAGATGGTTAGGCTCTGATGACACCTCAGCAGGTTAGGCTCTGGTAACTAGTTTTCCCTGAGGGCAGGCCTTATAGAGAAGTACAGAGCACTCTGGCATATTTCAAATTGGTTACTTTTCCTCTCTCCCTGCTTGAAGCGAAGGAGATTTTCCTTTTCTATTTACTATGGGAATCTGGTAGAGCTCCTAGGGTTAAATCTCACAACACTGTGGGCACCCTTTCTGACTTAGTCACGCTGGAGCGTTTATCTCTCAGAGTTATCCACACTGAGCCTCCAGCAATTAGTCAATTACAGTTCATGTCTCTACCCCAGAATTTGTCCCTGCCGTGGTTTCTGCTTATGAGCCTCTGCTCTGGTAAGATGTGACTCCCTGTCTGCTTCTCCAATCTTGGGGGCAGTGATTTGCCCTGTGTCCTCTACTTTCTTATAGCATTTTTAAATGATAGAAAAATTCTTTCTATAAGAGCTGAGTACCAGGTAAGCCTAGAAAATATTCTATTAATTCAAAGATATCTTCCACGTATATCTTTAATGAGCTATGTAAATATTCTAGCCACTAGAGTATTTCTTCAAAGAATATTTTTGAAGAAGTAGATCATCCAATAAGTTATCTGTATTTATTATTTTTTTAATTTTTTAACTTATATGTTAAAATATAGTAAGACTTCTAAATCTCTTTCTATTTTGTTTCGGAATATGAATCCATCCAAATGAAAATAGAAGGTCCATGAAAAGATATCCCCACAAGTCAAGATATTTCAAAATTCAAGGACTGAATTAAAACATAAAAAAATTTAAAAAACATGTCACTTGAGTATTCATAGTTTTGTTCCAAATTCCTCCATTGATTTTAAATGGATAACATTCAATGGCTTCCTCTTTGTATGATTGTCTTTAATAATTGCAATTTCCTAAAACCTTCAGAAACTGAAATGTTTTGTAATCAATTTGTAGATATAGTCATTAGATTATTCCAAATGATTTCAAGGAAATTACAAAATAAATTTAGAAAACTTATTTATAAAGTTGTGTATGGTCATTATAAGACCCTTAGATTGTTTTAAAGGGTAGTTTTATATGGTTCAAATATATTTTTTTAATCAATTAATTTATCTTTTGGCTGTGTTGGGTCCTCATTTCTGTGCGAGGGCTTTCTCTAGTTGCAGCAAGTGGGGGCCACTCTTCATCGCTGTGCGCGGACCTCTCACTATCTCGGCCTCTCTTGTTGCGGAGCACAGGCTCCAGACGCACAGGCTCAGCAGTTGTGGCTCACAGGCCTAGTTGTGGCTCTGCGGTATGTGGGATCCTCCCAGACCAGGGCTCGAACCCGTGTCCCCTGCTTTGGCAGGCAGACTCTCAACCACTGAGCCACCAGGGAAGCCCCTGGTTCAAATATTTTAAAATTCTAATTAATGAAAACAAAAAAAAAAGAGAACACATGTTGCTAAGTTGAAATCTTTTTATATTAAATTTTAATTTTCTAACAAATTTTGTAGTTTAAATTCACTTTATATATAAAATGTTTTTGTATTTTAAAATTATATAATCTATTCTAGTCAGCAGCTTATTGGGGTTCAGTTATAAATTATGAGTACTCCAGAGACAATGAAAGTACATTTCTCCTGTATATCGTTTCTAACTTAATAAGACCAGCTATGTGATCTGAAATCATAGTATTTATCTTCATTCAAAAACATTTTAACTGAATGTTCGAAAGTACTAACAGTGTCAGATGTTTCCCCTTCAGTGAATATGTTTCCACAAGCTTTATATCAACAAAAATAATGACATCTTATTTGAATTCAGGTAACTGATTTTTTAAAATTTTATTTTATTGTGAAAAGAACATTTGAAATAAGATCTACCCTCTTAACATTAAGTGTACAGTATTTTATTGCTGCCTATATGTACAATGTTTTATAGCAGATCTTTAGAACTTAGTCATACTGCTTAAGCGCTTACTCACTCCTCATTTCCCCAGCTTCCTAGTCCCTGGAAACCATTATTCCACCCTTTGATTCCATGAATTTGACTACTTTACGTACCCCACATAAGTGGAATTATGCAGTATTTGTCTTTCTGTGACTGGCGTATTTCACCTAGCATAATGTTCTCAAAGTTCATCCATGTTGTTGCTTATTGCAGAGTTTCGTTCTTTTTTAAGATTGAAAAGTATTTCGTTGTATGTCTATACCACATTTTTCTTGATCTATTCATTAATGGACATTTAGGTTGTTTCCACAACTTTTAAAACACTGCCTGCTCCTATACACCCTTCACCCATTTTCCCCTAATGTTAAGATCATGTGTAATTATGGTATAGTTATCAAAATGAACAAATTAACATTTTTACAATTTATAAACCACAGAGCTTATTCTGAGTCTCCATTTCTCCAGTAACGTACTTTTGTGGACTATTGGTCAGATAGTTTGCATGTCTCTCAACTTGGGATTGTCAGATGTTTTCTTACGATTAGATGTGGGTTTTGTAGTTTGGAGAAGAATATCACAGAAGTAAAATGACTTTTCTATTACCCCATATCAAGGGGAAAATTATATCATCATGACTTTTTACTGATGAAATTTACTTTGACCACTTGGTTACGGTAGTGCCTGCTAGGTTTTTCCATTTTCCAGACTACTTGTTAGAAGTGCATCATTAAGTCTGGCCTTTGCTGAAGCTGAGGGAAATTAAGCTCCACCTGCTGGAGGGAAGAGTATAATATAAAAGAGTTTTTCCATATACTAAAATCATGACTGTCATTAATTCATATTTTGGAAGACATAATTTGAGGCTATGCAAACATCCTATTTCTCCTTAAAATTTCACCCTTGTATTTTAGGATTCACCTATGTCTCTTGCCTATAATTATTGCTATGGCATTCTAAGGGTGATTTTCTACTTTCCTCATTGCTCCTAGATTTATAATTTGGATTTGTTTTGGAAGAAGGATGTGTCCTTTACCATTTATTTACTTATTCAATCATTTATTTATATCAGCATCATTGATATTTAATACTCTATTTTATAATATTATCGCCCTCTTTTTTTTTTTTTTTTTTTTTTGATGTTCCGATGGTTCTAGCTTTGGTCATTGGGAGCATTTTCCACCTAGTTTCTGTGTCCTTTTGACATGTCCCCAGTTTTACTTATAAGCACTTTCTTACTTTTGGCCCTACAAGAAGCTCTGGGTTCATCTTATATTATCTTTGATCCAGCCTTAGAAAATAGACATTCATCTGTAGAGCTTTGTTTCCTTCTGTTGGATAATGGCATTTGGAAACAAAGATAATGGGCACTAGGTGTGCTTGTTGCGACTGAGGTGTCATTGCTTCTAGTTTGTCTCAAGAGACTGAGCTAGGATATATAATGGGTATACTAAGTCTTCCATATAAAACACTCGATATTTAATTCTGTGTCTATCCATCTGCAGATATATTAAGATAAACATGAGTTGATACTGATATCTCCTACTCTATTCCAGTAACAGAGGGGTCATTCTAACCTCCCCTCTTTCCTGTAAGCTTATTTTTAACTTCTTTCCAAGAGAGTGAGAAACTTGGCTCATAATATTTACAATTCTTTTTACTTAGGCCCTCAACCCCAGGATACAGTACTCCTTTAAGAAAAAAAAAAAAAAGCTAGAATAGAGTATTTATGTATGCTTATTTTTTGTCTTTCACCTCACAGTATCCAGTTAAGACACTGTTTTACAAAGTTACTTGTGTCAACTACTTTATTTCCACTTTTTAATGGGGTTTATCATATATTTGTAATATAATTATATCATCTGTCACAGTATGCATTTCTTCTTGTGATACCTAAAGTAATTTGGTTTTAATATTTATGCAGCAAAGTACACTGTTTGTGGTGTATACTTCTGTGAGTTTTGGAAAAATATAGAGTCAGATCTTGAGCTCGTGTTATGAATTTACCACCACCATCCAGAATAGTTATATCACCCTAAAAATATCCTTGTGTGACATCTTTCTAGTTAACTCTCACCCCCAACTCCTGTTCTAGCCTAATAAATTTAACTTTTACAGAATGTCATGTAAATGGAATCAGACAATATTTGTGTCCAATTCTAGACAATGAGGAATAAAGCTCACGTAAATACACCATATAAGTTTTTGTGTGAACATAAATTTTCATTTCTCTTAGGTGCATACCTAGGAGTAAGATTACAGTGCCATATAGTAAGTGTTTGTATGGAACTGCAAATATTTTTTCCCCCAAGGTAGCTGTACCATTTGTGTTCCCACCAGTAATTCTAGTTTCTCTGCAGCTACATCATTGTCGGCAGTTGGAGTTGTCAGGGTGTCATTTTTTTTGAGGTTGTTATTTTTGTTTGTTTGTTTTTTATGTTTTAACCATTCTAATAGGTGTGCAGTGGTACATTATTGTCAATTTATTTTGCCTTTCGTTGACGACTAAAATTTTTAAGCATCTTTTTTGTGTTCATGGGCCATTCATAAATCTTCTTTGGTGATGTGCTGCTCAAATCTTTTGTCCAATGGGATGTTTTCTTTGTATTATTCAGTTTTAAGGTTTCTTTCTATATTATAAATACAAGTTCTTTACCAGAAATGAGTTTTGAAAATATTTTCTCTGAGTCAGTTGCCTCTCTTTTCCAAACTTAATAGTGTCTTTTAAAGAAGAGAAGTTTTTAATTTCCAAGTTGCTAACTTTTTTTTTTCTGTTTATAGCTTGTAGGTTTGTATGTTATCTAAGAAATCTTTGCTTACCAATGTCACAGATGTTTCCTACTATGCATTCCACCAGAATGAATTATAGTTTTAACTCTTACATTTATGCTTAGGATACATTTTGAGTTAATTTTTTCTTATAGTGTGTGTAAATGATCAAGGTTCATTTTTTACGTAAAGCTATATAATTTTCTCAGCGCTATTTGTTGAAAAAAAAAAACCTGTCTTTTCTCTATTAGATTACTTTGACACTATGTCAAATATCAATTGACCAGATATGTTTGGGATTAATTCTGGACTCAGCCATGTTCTATGGACCTACCCATCTAACGATTTGCCAATAACACACTCCCTTGATGTAGTTTTATAAAATCAGATAATGGGAAAATTCTAACTTCATTAATCTTATTAAAAATTTTGACTTTTAAATATTTCAATTTACATGTAAGTTTTACAATATATTTGAAAATTTCTATTTAAAAAAGGCATGTTGGAATTTTGATTTTGGTTGCAATAAATCTGCAGATTAATTTGGAAGGAATTAACCTCTTAACAATATTGAGGTTTCCAAGTCATGAATGTGGTATATCTCCATTTATTTAGGTCTTATTTAATTTCTCTCAGGAATACATCATAGTTTTCAAAGTACAGCACTTGTATGTATCCTTTTAAATGCACTGTTAAGAATTTCATGCTTTTGATAATACTTTAAACTACCTTTTATTAAATTTTAAGTACCAATCTTGTTGTCAACATATAGAAATATGGTTAATTTTTATATGGTAACCTTATGTAATCTTGCAAGACCCAATTATCTTAGTAGTACATAATCTTGTTATCTTTCCATCAGAAGAGTTTTACTTCTTTTCCATCTGTACATATTTCTTTTTCTACTGACATAAAACACTGGGAAGTCCTGAAGGTTATAATTTTTTTGTTTTCTTACTGTCAAATATTTCAGACTTCTTTTTGTATTAATATTTTATTTTTGATTTCTAAATGATTTGAATAGCTATTAGAAGGTCTCTTTCTTTTTTCTTTTTTTAACATCTTTATTGGGGTATAATTGCTTTACAATGGTGTGTTAGTTTCTGCTTTATAACAAAGTGAATCAGTTATACATATACATATATCCCCATATCTCCTCCCTCTTGTGTCTCCCTCCCACCCTCCCTATTCCACCCCTCTAGGTGGGCACAAAACACCGAGCTGATCTCCCTGTGCTATGTGGCTGCTTCTCACTACCTATCCACCTTACGTTTGGTAGTGTATATATGTCCATGTCACTCTCTCACTTTGTCACAGCTTACCCTTCCCCCTCCCCATATCCTCAAGTCCATTCTCTAGTAGGTCTGTATCTTTATTGCTGTCTTGCCCCTAGGTTCTTCATGACCATCTTTTTTTTTTAGATTCCACATATATGTGTTAGCATATGGTATTTGTTTTTCTCTTTCTGACTTACAGGAAGTAAAGTCTCTTTCAAAGCCTTGGGAAGGAAAGCTAAGACCTATAATGAACCACGTTACATTCACTCCATTGGCTTAGTTGTAAAAGTGGAAACTGACAGCAGGAATTCTTTTATTTATATTTACTGTATAAATATTCAACATAACAAATGTATACAATATAAAAATGTTCAATTTGTATAGATTGAGCCTTCCTATTAACACACACATTCCTAAGGATTCCTTTGATAGTCCATCAGTTGCCTTAAAAATATAGATGAGCTTTCTCACCTTGAAAGCTGTTATGCCAGAACTGTGGACAGTGTCCCATGAAAGGATTTTGCTCTGCTTCAGGCTAGAGACTAAACCTTCAAGCTGTGAGAGCAGGAGGTCATCATGCACCTCTACAGTGACAGCAAGTGACACTGAACCATAAAAGCTATAGTGGTGGGCTACTTTTTGGTGGTTTGTCCTCCGAAGGGTGTGACTTTTCAGACTTTTGCTGTGATTGGCTACATGTGTGATCCTAAATATGATTAAGGCATAGATAACAATTCTTCTAAACCCACAAACAGGCTGAAGATTTTATGAATATGGAAATTAGATAACTCCTGTATTGATGCTATTAAGGTACTGTGGCCATCACTGGGACTTAGAGTCACCACTCACCGTCTCACCCATTTTATAGTAATATCTATGAAATTTTCTTGACATTATTTAATTGGGCAACATTAATATTTCTTGTTTATATCCAGATATATTTAGATATTACTAAGTATAATATCCAAATACATATAATTCATATCCAATCCAATCATTATTATAAACTTCATGAAATAATTGTTGTTCATTTGGTTTTTCACTAAAACTTTAATTTTTTTTTTCTTTGTTACCATTTTAAAACAATCAAGGGCTTCCCTGGTGGCACAGTGGTTGAGAGTCCGCCTGCCGATGCAGGGGACACGGGTTTGTGCCCCAGTCCGGGAAGATCCCACATGCCGTGGAGCGGCTGGGCCCGTGAGCCATGGCCACTGAGCCTGTGCCTCTGGAGCCTGTGCTCCGCAACGGGAGAGGCTCCAACAGAGAGAGACCCATGTACCGCAAAAACAAAGAAAACCAAAAAAAAAACAAACAAAAAAAATCAAAATAATAAGCTTTTTCAGATATTATTCCATTGTGTCAGAGTTGTTATGTTATCTTGATTTATGTGTTTGCAGGGTGGTAATGAAGAAAGTTAGAAAGAAACTAGGCTGTTTTTGCATCTTGCTGATACATTAATGGGAAGACTTTTCCTCCTTTACCTCATTTATCCAAGATTACCAATAATTAATCACATGAAGTCATTTATGAACATGATGTTTCCAAACTTCTTCCCTTAATTCCTGCTTTTAATTAAAAATAATCTTCTACAATTTGTTAATATGGTGTATCACATTGATTGATTTGCTTATATTGAAGAATCCTTGCATCCCTGGGATAAACCCCACTTGATCATGGTGTATGATCCTTTTAATGTGCTGTTGGATTCTGTTTGCTAGTATTTTGTTGAGGATTTTTGCATCTATGTTCATCAGTGATATTTGGCCTGCAATTTTCTTTCTTGTGACATCTTTGGTTTTGGTATCAGGGTGATGGTGGCCTCGTAGAATGAGTTTGGGAGTGTTCCTCCCTCTGCTATATTTTGGAAGAGTTTGAGAAGGATAGGTGTTAGCTCTTCTCTAAATGTTTGATAGAATTCGCCTGTGAAGCCATCTGGTCCTGGGCTTTTGTTTGTTGGAAAACTTTTAGTCATAGTCTCAATTTTGGTGCTTGTGATTGGTATGTTTATATTTTCTAGTTCTTCCTGGTTCAGTGTCAGAAGGTTGTGCTTTTCTAAGAATTTTTCCATTTCTTCCACATAGTCCATTTTATTGGCATATAGTTGCTTGTAATACAATGGAATATTATCCATAAAAAGAAACGAAATCGAGTTATTTGTAGTGAGGTGGATGGACTTAGAGTCTGTCATACAGAGTGAAGTAAGTCAGAAAGAGAAAAACAAATACCGTATGCTAACACATATATATAGAATCTAAAAAAAAAAATTGTTCTGAAAAACCTAGGGGCAGGACAGAAATAAAGATGCAAGTGTAGAGAATGGACTTGAGGACATGGGGAGAGGGAAGGGTAAGCTGGGATGAAGTGAGAGAGAGGCATGGACATATATACACTATCAAATGTAAAATAGATAGCTAGTGGGAAGCAGCCACATAGCACAGGGAGATCAGCTCGGTGTTTTGTGACCACCTAGAGGGGTGGAATAGGGAGGGTGGGAGGGAGACGTAAGAGGGAGGAGATATGGGGGTATATGTATATGTACAGCTGGTTCACTTTGTTATAAAGCAGAAACTAACATACCATTGTAAAGCAATTATACTCCAATAAAGCTGTTAAAAATAAATAAATAAATAAATAAAAAGAATCTAAGTACTTGCTTTCAAGCTATTTCTAAATATTAATTCTCCAGAAAATACTCAAAGTCAGCAATATTTGCTCTGTATAAAAAATAATTTCCAATTAAATCCTTGACTTTTTTCATTTATATATACGTGGTAAGGAATAGATTGTATTATCATAGCTAATTTTTGCATGAGTTACACATGTACCAAGGGGAATCTTTGTACGTATCTATCATCTATCTATCATCTCTATCTAAATTAATTACAATGGGTGCCTATTTTTGACAAGCAAAGCTGCAATCTGGGTTATTGTTTTTAACTCATTCTGTCTTGCTTAGTAAGACAAACGAAATCAGAACTCAGGACCTAAAACTGTGTGTGTTGGGTGGGGTGGCGGGTCAAGGGGGAGGATGTAATATGTCTGCCTGCATGTAAAAACAGAAGTTCTGCTTAAGTTTCCTGTTAGCTGACAGATAGTCATGACAGATAACAATTAGTTAACATGAATTAGCATCCAGGTCACATTTATGGAGACTACTTTTAAAAAATCAATCATCTTGATGGAAGGATTAGCATACATGAGCATTGACTAAACATGATTCTCTGGTGTGAATGCTCTAGCACAGAGTATCCAATAAAAATCTATTCTTTTTAAGGACTTCTCATAAGACACTTTCCACAAACTTAAACAGAAAAATATATAATTTCTTAGTAACTTATGCATTTCTTGTTTTATCTCTCATCCAGTTTTATTGCAACTAATTCTTTTTTATTTTTTTAAATTAATTTCTTTATTTATTTTTGGCTTCATTGGGTCTCCGTTGCTGCACGTGGGCTTCCTCTAGTTGCTGGAGCGGGGGCTACTCGTTGTTGTGGTGCACGGGCTTCTCATTTCGTTGGCTTCTCTTGTCGTGGAGCATGGGCTCTAGGCACGCAGGCTCAGTAGTTGTGGCTCACGGGCTTAGTTGCTCCGCGGCATGTGGGATCTTCCCAGCCCAGGGCTCAAACCCGTGTCCCCTGCATTGGCAGGCTGATTCTCAACCACTGCGCCACGAGGGAAATCCCTGCAATTAATTCTTATCCTTTCTATTTCACTACTACATTTGAAGTTCTTCCAGGTCAGGGTCATATTTTGCCATTTTCATGTTCTAGATCCTAACCTGTATCTGGCAATTACTAGACTTTTCAGTAAATGTTTATTGAATTAATCACAAAGCTGCATTAAACACATAAAATTACCTTAGAAAATAAAATTATAAAGATAAAATTAATAAATAATTTTTCTTAATTTCCATTAAAGAACTCTGGACCAATAATAAAAATTTAGTAAACAAATTATTTTACTGCTTGCCTGCTTTAACATCAGTATTAAGGCTTAGGTCATGATTTATATTTATAATAAAATAAACTCAGAGGGCTTCCCTGGTGGTGCAGTGGTTGAGAGTCCACCTGCCAATGCAGGGGACACGGATTCGTGCCCCGGTCTGGGAAGATCCCACATGCCGCGGAGCGGCTGGGCCCGTGAGCCATGGCCGCTGAGCCTGCGCGTCTGGAGCCTGTGCTCCGCAACGGGAAAGGCCACAACAGTGAGAGGCCCGTGTACCGCAAAAATTAAAAAAAAAAAAAAAAAAAAAAACTCAGAATTATCAAAGTGTCATAATGTATTGACTTTTGAGAAAAATAATAGATGTTTGTTTCTTCCTTCTAATGCAGAGTCAAAATTTGTCAGTTAAAGAGAGAAACTTCCTCAACAAATTCTCATAAAGGGGCTGACTCATTATTAAACAACATTTAAAATCTGTGTACACAAAGAAATTAAGTTGTAATAGAGATAATTTTACTTTCTAGGTAATAAGTTAGAGAGCCACTGAAAGTCAATCATTACAGGTTGATCTAGCTCTCATTGCACAGAGTATCTTCCCAGAAAGCTTTATATTTTCTTTTATGTTTGAAAATTATCTGAGAGTATATTTTATGGAAGATTCTTTTCATTGAGTGTGAGAAAATGGTATTCCATTGTGCAGATTTTATAGTTTGTAAAAAATGTAACTTTCAAAAGATTTAATTATTCTTTAGTGATGGGAATAAAACTACTGTTACATAATGAGGTTATTCTTGGTATATTCATAGTGAAAAAGCATTCTCCAATTTTTTAGTGAGGGAAATGATTTAAGGCAAACTTTTTTTTATAGATGATTAGATTATATAGTCTTCATTGCCATAAGCTCAACTTGTGACTGTAAATTAAATGAACAATTAAACAATCAGAAATTGAATGTTTGTGGGTGGTACTGAAGTCATGAAGCAAAATATTCAACAAAAATAGTCAGAACAAACTCTATGCTAAATTTTGTAATGTTGAATAAGGTAGAAACTCTGTCTTCTTGGAACTCACAGTCTAATAGAATGGAAAGGAAAATAAACGTTTGTGAAAAATAAAGCATCCCTTTCAATACACTGATAGTTGCTCTGGTAGAAAAGTGTGAGGATCTATAGAAGCATAGAAAAACTATTTCAATCAAAATAATGTTTTTCTCCTTGTCCATGTTAAACATTTTCTTTCTTTTTCTTTTTTCTTTTTTTTTTAAATCATTGAAGACACAGTGTTCTCCAGAAGTTCAATGCAGTGAATATATATTTTTTCAAATAATAGACTATATTTCTTAGAGCAGTTTAAGTTTATAGGAATAATATTTCTTTTTAGAAGCAGTTATTGGATGAAGTTAAGTCATTTCTGTTGTTCAGGACAAGAGAAACTATAGCAGGATATAACTTTACAAAGCTCATTTTAATCATGGAATCTTTCTTTCTTTGAAATATTTTACAGTTTTACTTTTCATACACAGAACTTTTGATACTCCGTACTATTCATAGTAATAGTAGTAAAAATAGAAGGTTATTTGTTGGGTGCATCTGTGAATTTATAAGTATATGAAGGGTTGAGTTTCTCAATAAAAATTATTTGCTAATTGAACCATACCTTTTCACAAAGAGGATTTAAAGTCGTGTAAAACACAAAAAGAGTTGTAGTATAAATTAGAAGCAAGAGTGAATTAAAAAAGCAAACCTTATTCATAAAATATGTTCAAGAATGAGATAGAAGTTGCATGTTATAAAAAAGAGAATTTGTTTCTATCAAAAAAAGCACAAATCATTTCAAAACCAATGAATTCTTTCTTAATACCTTCCACAACTTTTTAATCTATTCTTATTCTTCATTGAAATTCACCATACATATAAAGTTTACAACACATTTTATTAGAAATTTTTCTTCAGTAATAAAATATAATTCTCAAAGCTTTGGATAAACCCATTAAAGCAAAAGGGTCCTAACCTGACATTGGAACGGAAACAAAAAATCCATAAAGGCAAACCAAACCGTTGACAATCAGTGGTTTAAATCATCAAGAGATCATGGGCAATTCTATCATATAGTAGCAACCTATATTAAACTAATTAAAATAATAGCATTTTAAAGTAAAGTTATTTTATCTATTCTATGTTTTATAATATTCTTGCTTCTAAAATATCCATATAAAGGCTAGACCAGTCAAAGTCAAGGCAAAAAAAAAAAAAAAAGTAGAAAATGATAATCAGTTTAAATAAGAAGTGATCTAATACAGGGAGTTATATGCTTAAAATATTGGGGGGATTTTTAAACTGAGCCTTCAGGAATGACACTGAGAACAAAATGAACTGACTCACCAAATATTTATTAGATTTATTAGGAGCTACTATACAGCTACTGAGGTTACTGCTAGAGAAAGCTATGCTGAAATCAGGAAAGCAACACTACCATTGCCGATGCAAGAGCTGCAGAAAACCCAGGAAAAACTGGAGAATAGACAATTATAGCCATGATCCAGGGATTTAGATGTCAGATTTTAGTTCAGTTTTACTGACCTAGGCAGACTTGGCTAGGAACTGAAAAATCAATGTGCCTTAGCTATAAATTTGCTAAAGGTCTAGCATAGAATATTATCACTGAAGTAAATTTTGTTTGGAGTGTTACCAGGAGGTCTACATGGGCTTTGAGCTTTGTTATTGTTAAAATCGTGTGGGGTGTGGGTATGTGTGAGTGTGACTGTGCTCATGTTTTGCTCTTGTAGGATTTTTTCTTTCCTCATTACCCTCCTATTTATGATTCTAGTATTATCTCTTTCAAGATCTTTTATCTTTTCTCTCTTTGTCAAATACAAAGTGTATTACGGTGGGAAGATAATTGAATTTTTAATTAGAAAACAATTTAAAATCCAAACTCCACCAATTATTAGCAGTGTGAGGGTGCTCAAGAGAATTTAAGTTTACTGTGGCTGAATTTCCTCATTTGTAAATCATAACATAAACTCACTCAATACCTGCCATCTCAAAAGACATAGCAGCTCTCAGTGATTCTAAAACCGTTTCCCAAACTTTACAGAACTCACATCTTTTACTTTAAGGCCAAATGCCTGTGGGTGAAATACAGCTCTCACGTTATGCAAGAGTTTCAGATGAGGGGACTCAGATATGGTGGGATGGGTGTTAAGGGAATTCCTCACACTATACCACAGCCAACCGTCTGTGTAGACAGAACTGGCTTTATGAAGTAGCATCAGAATGAAAAGGAATACCATAAAGATACTAAACTGATACAAAAAGAAAGAGAAAGAAAGAGGGATGGGAAGCACAAGAAAGAAGGGAAAAAGGAAAAAAAAAGATGAGGAACTGTGTTTGGGGGGAATAACCAAGAAATGAGGGAACACCCTCATAACTATTTTGTACTATAGAATATTTTAATAACTTAAGCTTTTTTTACTTTTAATAAAGTAAAAAAAGCTTAATTTCAGGTGATAAAATAAAAAGATAAGAGAAAAGTTTTTTGCTTAATAGGAATATACATGCATTGTATATTTATAATTCAACCAGTATACGTAGTAAATCAATTGACTAACTAGAAACAGCAAGAGCCACAAGGCTGTATTGATTGATTTTAATTAAAGACTTGGATCATTTTAAAATAAAGCAAAATTATTAATTAAATAATTTAAGTAATTAACTTTAAAATATCTGAATTATTAATTTAATTAATTTTAATAAATACTTTTATTCTTTTCAAGAGGCTGAATATTTTGATATACATGACTGTTAGATGAACTGATAGCAAAGGCTGTGAATCCAGCCTATTCACTAATATATTTAATGCACAAAGACTAGCATTTAGTGTATAATAAATATTAGCCTTATTATTTTTATTATATCCACTTAGTTTTAAAATCCAATATACATCACTACTGTGGTTATAGTTAGATATGATATTGGTATTATTGATAAAATTAAATGGTAATTATGTGTTAATTTAGGCTATATTTATGTTTTGTTCAAAATTATGAGTAATAATTCAAATATTAACTAAAGAACTTTCATACAGTTTTAAATTACTTAAGTACAGTCTACATTATAATTATCTATAATCCATTCTAAAAGTGCTAGTCCTCCAAATAAGACATACAGATGGCCAACAGGCACATGAAAAGATTCTCACCACCACTAATTATTAGAGAAATACAAATCAAAACTACAATGAGATATCACCTCACACCGGTCAGAATGGCCATCATCAAAAATCCTACAAATAATAAATACTGGAGAGGGTGTGGAGAAAAGTGAACCCTCCTACACTGTTGTGGGAAAGTAAATTGGTGCAGCCACTGTGGAAAACAGTATGGAGGTTGCTTATAAAACTAAAAATAGAATTACCATATGACCCATCAATCTCACTCCTGGGCATATATCCAGAAAATACAAAAACTCTAATTTGAAAAAATATATGCACCCCAGTGTTCATAGCAGCACAATTTAAAATAGCCAAGGCATGGAAGCAACCTAAAAGTCCATCAATAGATGAATGGATAAAGAAAGTGTGCTGTATATACACAATGGAATATTATCCAGTCATTAAAAAAAGAATGAAATAATGCCATTTGCAGCAACATGGATGGACCTAGAAATGATCATATAAGTAAAGTAAGTCAGACAGAGAAAGACAAATATCATATGATATCACTTATATGTCAAATCTAAAAAAATGATACAAATGAACTTATTCACAAAACAGAAACAGACTGACAGACATAGAAAACAAACTTATAGTTACCAAAGGGGAAAGGAGGAGAGGGATAAATTAGGAGTTTGAGATTAACAGATACACAAACTACTATATATAAAATAGATAAACAACAAGGACCTACTGTATAACACAGGGAACTATATTCAATATCTTATAATAACTTATATTGGAAGAGAATATGAAAAAGAATACATACATATAACTGAATCACTTTGCTGTACACCTAAAACTAACACAATGTTGTAAATCAACTATACTTCAATAAAAAAAAATATTTTTAAAGAAGTATAAAAGTGCCAGTCATGCATCACATATATTAGTAAGCCATGGGAACCTATTATTTAGGAAATAAACATATCCTGGGAAAGTAATGTGTAATATAAAATAAAGATTTTTTTTTTTTTTTTTTTTTTTTTTGCGGTACGCGGGCCTCTCACTGCTGTGGCCTCTCCCATTGCGGAGCACAGGCTCCGGACGCGCAGGCCCAGCGGCCATGGCTCATGGGCCCAGCCGCTCCGCGGCAATGTGGGATCTTCCCGGACCGGGGCACGAACCCGTGTACCCTGCATCGGCAGGTGGACCCTCAACCACTGCACCACCAAGGAAGCCCAATAAAGATTTTTATACTGTGTAAATTTCAAATTCTTGATGTCATGATTTATGTGGTTAACAGTATTTAACAATTAGACTGTTAATAATCATAAAAGATCCATTAGGGGACAAATCTGCAAAGAACTAATTATCTAACTAATCATAAGTCACATATAACAACCTGACCCAGGATAATATTTAAAACCTTCTGCATTCAAAATGAGTGATAAAGCACTAAAATGAAGAGAAAGAAAATTAACATGATTCTGAAGGAAAAGAAGGAGAGGGAGGTAGAAAGACAGGGTGATTTAAAAAATCTTTCTGAAATATTAAATTCTACCCCCTTCCAAAAGCCAATAATAATAACAGATTTATTTTGGGGGTAATAAAAAGACTTGTAAAATAGCCATATGTAGACAATATTCTCTTCCTGATATTACATTTTATGCCTGATTCCTGCTACTTTGAAGTGGCTTGTCTTTATTCCTGTTCTTTTACAATCGGTAACCGAGCAATTTATTGGAATTCAGTGAAAGGACAATTTCCATTCTTAATGTAAGGAAAGTGGAAGAATTAAGGAAGAGAGTTGAATAGGCAAAGACTCATTGTAGCAGAGGTTTCTATTTAAAAATCCATTTTAAATTAAGGTATACAGTATCTACTTTCGGTGGGTCTAAAATGCCATGCTCCAAGATTATCTGTTGATAGAGCCCTGTATTCTATAGGACAGGATTTTTTTAACCATTGTGTTACACACGCCCTTATTTAGCTGAGTTATTAAATTCTGATCAATGTAGATCATTCTTAGTAAAACTGAGCAAGCCTTTGATATCTGTCAGATACTAAATTGAACTGATTCTGAAAATCTGTAAAGAGTGATTTACTACTTACAAAGAGTTGCTTAGTTTCAAGACTATGAAAAAGAAAAGTTCGTGTATGTCATAGAGCATGAGAGAATCCTGCTTTAACATCTTGCCATAAATAATGAATACTGATTGAAGAGTCAAGTCTTAATAACAAATGAATAAACAAACAAGCAATGTTGTTTTTTTGGCAAATTTACTCATTTATTTGCCATGTTATTTTTTGAGTACCTACTGGAGAAGATGATGTGTTAAATGTGGACAATGTATCATATATAAAATATATAATATGTAAAATTCTGGTGCCCTCTCATGTAATAAGCTTTCCTAGGAGACGTACCAATTATGAGCTACAGACATAAATTCAGATCCAATTGAACAAACACATATTTTACTCAATAATTTCTTATTATAGATCCTAAATTATTGATGTCAACATGTGAGTCATACATTGAAAAAAACAGTGGGCCAAAATGAGACATCAGAGTGAAGGCAGCTATCCCTAACCAACCAAGAATGGCGATGCAGCATGTCCTTCTTCCTCCCTTCTTTGCAGAACTTTTCTGCCCCAGGATCTGACTAACGTAATATCTCATTGCCACAGGGCCAATCTTGTGTTAAAAAGCATGAGCTTTGTTCCCATGTCAGACCAATCAGAGAGTTTCTCTGAAATGTAAACCTAATGAAGTGGGAACAGGGGAGTTCTCTCTTTCTTCTATGTCACTAACTCCTCTTGCCATGTCAAGGAGAACCAACTGAATTAGGAAAGAGCGATCATAACACAGATCAAATAGCAGCAGAGAGGAGAGAAAGATGAATCATAGAATTCCTGAAACAAGTTCCGCTTTCCTTCTATTATGGAGCCATTGATGTTCTTTTTTTTTTTTTTTTTTCTTTTTTGAGGTTCTCATTTTACTTAAGCTGATTTGAGTAGCATTTCTTTCACTAGCAACTTAAAAAGTCAAGTTTAAGAAGCAAACCTGGGTAGCATCTCAAGCTTAATTTGAGATCAAATATTGGAAGGGATGGTGAAACAGCAAAGCACTGAGTTTAGAGGAGGCTCTTATTCAGTCCTGACAAATTCACATGGACATCTGGCTGTTGTCTCCTCCTTAAAAAGGCCACAGTTCCCTTGCCCATAATTATACCTCTGTAGTCTGAAGTCACAGTCCTCCAATTCTCTCATCTAATTCTATTACTGAAATCTTTCTATGTAGTCTTAATATGCTACACTGTAAGGTACAGGTAAATATAGAAATACTCAACCTCTGTATGTATGTACACGTGCATATATATCTATGTATGTACATTTATTTTGCTATCAATTGATCTGTTCACTTATCTGCAATTTTATCATTCTAAAATAAGATCTAGGTATCTATTATCTTCACCAACGTCATAATCTATCTTGTTAAATATTTAAACTTACTGTCATTGTAATTTGTACATATTTGGTTTCAATATAATGAGCCTGATGTTTCCTTAAATAAATAAGTAAACCATAAAAATATTAACACTGGTTAATCCAAGGTAGTGAGAATAGGATTAATGTTATTTAATTTTTTGTACTTCTCTATATCTATGTATTTTTATTTTTTAAACTTTTTAATTTTCAAATAGTTGTAGCTTCACATGCAATTTTAAGAAATAATACAGAGAGATCCTCATGTACCCCTTACCCAGTTTCCTCCGATAGTCATATCTTACAAAACTATCATATAATAGCACAACCCGGGTAATGACATTGATATTTTCAACATCACAAAGATCCTCCATGCTGCCCTTGTATAGCCACACCCACTCATTCCTGCCCCCACTTCTTCCTTAACCTTCCCTAACCTCCTTAATAGCATAATTCTCTGAAGATTCATCTAGGTTCTTGCATGTTTCAATAGCTATTTCTTCTCATTGCAGAGTAGGATTACATAGTATGGATGCACTGTTTTCCATTACACGTAATGAGTGGTCTGGTTTCACTATGTCCACAACAGCATTTGGTGTCCTCACTATTTTATTTAGTTTTAAAATTTTAGCCAACCTAAAAGATGTACAGTGATATCTCATAGTGGTTTTAATTTGCATTTTCCTAGTAGTTAACAATGTTTGCATCTTTTCACAAGCTTCATATTTGCTATATTCTGATGAAATGTTTCATCATGAGTTTTGAATGTCCTTTAAAACTCTTTGATGTTTGTCCTTTGTCAGATATCTGGTTTGAAAATATTTTCTCTCAGTTTTAAACTTGTCTTTCCGTCCCCTTAACAGATCTTTTACAGACCAACAGCTTTTAATTTTAATAAAATTCAGTGTGTCAAATGTTCGTTTTGTGGTTCATGCTTTTGGTGTCAAGTCTAAGAACTCTTTGCCTAGTACCAGATCCTGAAAATTTTTTCCTATTTTTTTCCTAAAAGTTTTACAATTTGTGTTTTACTTTTAAGTCCATGATCCATTTTGAGTTAATTTTTAAATAAGGTACCAGCATTCTTTTCTTTTTTTCTGTTATTTCCTTTTTTCTTTTTCTTTTAGTAAAGCTTTCAGCAAAAGCTTGTCTTTAAAACAAAACAAAACAAAAGCTTGCTCAGCAATTGATAAGAATTGTGTTATATTTTTTGTGATATATATCAATTTTAGGAAAATTGGCAACTCTACTCTATTGAGTCCTCCAATCCATGAAAGATTTCTGTCCATTTATTTGGATTTTCCTTGATTCCTTTCAACAGTGTTTTGCCGTTTTCAGCATAAATGTCCTGTACATGTTTTGTAAGATTTACACCTAAGTATTTCTCTTTTTTTGAGCAAATGTAAAAGATACTGAATTTTAAATTTTGGTGACCATGTTGTCGTTGCTAGAATATAGAAATACAATTGATTTTTTAATGTTTTATATTCTGTGATTTTATTGAACTTTAAGCTCACTTATTTTTAGTTCTCTCTTTTTTTTTTTCTTTTTGTAGATTTCTTTGGAATCTAGTATGGCATATCATTAGAATTGAAGTTGCAATGTGGGTCTAAGTTGCAGCATATTTTGCACAAATATTGAACTTTCCAATGCAAGAATCCTCAAGCTAAGCAGTACTGAAAAAGTGACTATAAATTTTGTGTCAACAAATTTTGAAATTTTTTCAATAATAATCTTCACAGTTTATTCAAGTCTTAACCTAGAGAAATAACATATCAAAATTATGAATCTAATCTGACTAAATATTGCATTTCCCCATCTGTATTGATAACAGTATAGAAAGAATATTTGGCTCTTTTTTATGGACAACATCTCTAATTCATTCAGAAAACAACAAACACATGGAATATTTCACAAACCTATGGTCATTGTGAAGATATTTATGACATAAAATCTGAATGCATAAGGACATATACTTTTACATATATTTAATTTATCTCTCAAATATTGGTAACCCAAAGAAAATTGCCTTTCCCAAACATTCAAGTCCCTGACCACAATTCTATTTATAAACTTCTATTTCTTTTGTTAGTAGCTTCCCTAAAAATTTCAAAGGGAATAGAACCATGAATGTCATCATCTCAAATGAAATACCTTTCAAAGCATTTCTTCTTCTCTGCATTTTTTCCATGAATGTTCTTCCTCATTAGTTATAGATATCTTTGACTATTTAGTTTTCTGTAAGAAATTAGGTATTCCTTAAGGGAGACATTTTTAAAATATGCAGACTGTAATTCCTTACTCCAATTACTGTATAAATTTGGTTAGCTATTTACATTTAGCAAATTATGATATGGCTTTCCAAAATGCCAAATGGTGATATAAGATTAGGAGCCATATGCTTGAAAATGATCTCTTATATAGTTAGAAATCATCAAGGGAATGAAGGGATATTATGCAAGAAAATGTGCTATCCATAGCAACTAACAGTAGCATTTTAAATATAAACAGATTATATACAACTTTTGAATAGAACATACTATATAAGAGGAAACACACATCCCAAACATTTCAACACTGTAAATATTACATCTCTTTGTCACTCATATAGAATTATGGAAGTTTCAGCTCCCCACTTCCTATGAGGCCCAGAGCATTCAGCAAAAAGACAGATGGTGCTTCACCTCAGCAGAGTATCTGGGCCATGATAACTGAAAAAGCTCCACCATCTGGGACCTATCACGTGGGCTGTATTTATGTTCTCCAGAGTAGAGAGACAGGTGTCCACATTAAAAAAAATACTTGCTGTACTGTCATGCTTGTGTCCTAAGTGCAGAAAACATGATTTCTGTTCAAAGATGCTCGCAAATGAGTTTGCCCTTGGGATAATTTTCTTTGCATTCAAGTTAGAAATAATTAAATGAATGTTAGGAAAGTTTATGCCAGGATAAACTTAACTAAGGAAAAAAAAAGCCTTTTGTTGTACCACTGCTATCATTTTTACTTCTTAACAAATAGTTTAAAAATTGAATTGATTATTCATGCCTATGTTCAATAGGTAAAACTTGCTTCTCAGCAGCACTAAAAAATCAACTCATTGACTGATCCCTGAAAAATTTTTTTCCGTCTTTTTATTTTTTGGATAAGCTTAATTTCAATTTTATAGTATAGTCTCTAGGTTTCCATTGTATGCTTTATATGTAGTAGAAGGTGCTCTGTATATTTTATTAATTCTTTACTTCAGATGCAAAACATGTACTGTTCATTTTTATCCATTTAGGTAAAGAGAGAGAGAAAAAAGAGAGACAGAAGAAACTCTGAATAAGGGAATATGAATTTGAGTTATAGCCCTATATCTGTATAACTTTAGACAAAGCACTACGTTCATTGATTCTCCTTTATTTGTAAAATGATCATATCCCACTAGGTATTTTTTCCAGCTCCAAATATATGTTTTATGTATACTTATGGTTTGTTTATGCTCAGATTATTTTATTATTATTATACCATTATTTCTTAAGAGAAAGGATACCTCTTGATTGCCTCATGTAATATTTCTCAAAAATATATTTAGGATGATGGCCAATCAGAAAGTTTGAAATATAACATCTTTCTTTCTGTGTTTATGTTTATGTACACTTTGAAATTCTTCTCAGAGAACTGTTTAAATGTAATCACTGAAGAACATTGTTTCTAATGTCCCTGTACGTGACATTTACAAAATAGTTTTTAAACTATAATTTCTACTAGATAAGGAAATATAAATAAGAATAATGGCATTAAGAATGTAATGTATCAGACAGTTAGATCTACCTCTGCCATCCTTTTATAACTGAATCATGGTTTTTCCAATTTGCTGTGTGCACTCTGACTGCCATGTATATAAAATAAGTGTCAGAACTCTTCCTGTGGGCTAATTAAGAACATTCAATTGACCATGTAAAATTCCTTAAAAGGAGTATCTGGAGACTGTATTTCAAAGACAGTCATGTCTATTCAATTATGAAGTGTGTGAAGGGTAGCAGAACATGCCACCCCAAAATATGCCACTTTGGTATACTGATTATTTTGAGCTGTAGACACTTTAGAAACAGCAAATGCAAGGAGAAGTTTCTCTGAACTCCCATTCTCTGCCTAAAGACAGATCCTCCCAAAGGAACTCAGTTGTCAGAGATCCCTTTTCAGGGCCTTTCATCAACAGGGGAGATTGACTCATCACAGGAGAGGAGACTAGAAGGCCACACCGCACCCAGACAAACTGTCACAAACTATAGCACCTCCCAGCTATTCTCCTAAGGACCCATTCATCCTTCCTAAAAATTCATTTACTCTCCCCCTAAGAGGCCTATCTCTCCCCACACTTTCCCTGTTAAGATGGTATTTAAGTCTGAATTCTAAGCCACCTCTTTGAGTCACTTATTTTTCCCTGTGAATCTCCCATATATACATGAGGTATACATGTTAATAAACTGTTTGCTTCCCTGTTGTTAATGTCTTTTATTACAGCTAAGAACTTAGAAACGTAGAGGGAAAATTATTGTTCCTTCCCTACATATGCATTGTGTTCTGTTAATGTCCACAAGTGTTTATGAGTTACAGAGAGAGACCACAAGTACAATGGCTCATTGTGTTTCAAAAATGGAAATCTATTTGGGAAGACAAAAATACACAATAAAAAAAAGAATGCTGTAAAAAGCAAGTGCTAGATGTTTTAAATACAGGTTTAAGAGTTCTGAAGTGGGAAGGTAATGTGAACAAAGAGGATTATTGTTTCAGGACAGCTGTGTCATTATATGACTTTAGAGACAAGCTCAGATTGATAAGAAAGAAATAAAGGAGTCAGAAAAGCATATTCCTATATTAAATAAATTTAAGAAAACACTGAACAGCAATATGCAAAGAAATAGGCACTTGGCAACCCATGAAACTAAATCAGGCTTGTCAGCAATTTTAAGGCAATCTTATGTGCTAAGTTGATTGAAAATCAAATTCTACTGCATGTCAAAGTACAAAATGACATGTCACTGGTAAAGACTTTCGGTAGCAAAGCTGCAATCACCCGGAAGACACCACAGGATAGGAGTTAACTGCACTTTAAATGGTATTCCATGCAGTTTAAAGTTAATGAAATGGAAGCAGGCAATGCTATTTGGCTCTCAGTCACTGCCCATCTTTCCCACTCCTCCTCTTTGCCTCCCCTCCAAAGTAATTTTTTTCCATAATCTTGGGTGAGTTTAGATAAACCTTATTTAACTTATATTGGAAATTCCACAGAAAGGAGAAAAAAACTCACACGTTTGAAAACTATCTGTGCACAAAAACCTGCACCTGAAAATAAAATAACAGAATCCCTGTCATAGAACAGCTTCATGCAGTTTGCATGTATTTTAAAAAATGTATGGGTAGCTTTAGAAAAAGGGTTGAGAATTGCTAGCTTTATTTTCCATATTGATGTAATGCTGATATAGTGATTCAGCATTTTCAGACTATTCACTAGTGTCCGCATCGCTTTATAGAGATGACACATTACCTGGCTATCATTCCTAAAGATAACTTGTGTGAGGTTCAAGTTATAAAAGAAGTAAAATTATTTTAGATTAAGAAACTCAGCAATAGAATATCTATCATGAACAAGGTGAAATAATAAAGCGCAAATATGTATGTGTGTGTGTGTATATATATATATATATATATATATACCCCAATATATTTATAAGCAAATATGGTTATGTATTTTTATATATACATGTATATATATAACCACATTTGTCTACTTTGAAATTGGTGTTTTAAGTCCCTAAAAATGCAGGAATTTTGATTAATTTCAACTTCATTCTCTTAAGCATGGAAAAGTAATTTATTTCACAACTGGCTGGGTCGTAGACAGGATTTGGGAATGATATTCTGATATATCACAGAACCAGAGTAAAAAATACAGGCAGTATTGATGCAGAGGTCTAGAACTGGAAGCTGGGGCTCATGTATTTGGGTTTGCCTCTGTTTTGCTCAGCACCACAGCCCAGCATCAGCACCGTGCTTCTGTGTTTCCAACGAGAAAATGAATGAGGACGCTAGAAAAGAGTACAGAGCCAAAGAACTTTCTGGATGTGAGACTCTCCTACCTGCTTTTCTCTGCATTCTTGCTCCAGTCTTCCATCATTCTCTCTGGAAACGGCTTCATTCCTACAGCACATAGTTAAATATTTTAAAAATTGAACACCTAGTTTGTTTCCAACTTGGTGGTTTTCGCCACCAAAGAGAAATACTTAAGAATTATATAGCTTTGGGGACTGCAACAATACAAAGCAGGGCAGATGCAGTAGCTAGTGGAAATCAATGAATATGAGACAGAATTATGATCCAGTATTATGTACCTGCACTCACTGATATTTGAGAGAAGAACCAAAAGTATAACCCAGGTGGAAATTTTAGAATAAGGAACTGGAACAGGAGGTGCAAAGTTTTTCTTAAATGGCCATATAGTAAATATTTTAATTTTGTATACTACATGTATGGTCTCTGTTGCAATACTCTTCTGTTTTCAAGCCTCTGAAAATGTTAAAATATTCTCAGATCCAGGGCAAGGCAAAAACAGACTGCGGGTGAGATAGAACTACAGTTTGGCTGCCTGTGATTTAATTAAACCCTCAAGTTTTGATAACCACCTTGAATCAAAGTCAGAAAAGGAAAAGACAAGTGCCTCAGACACTCAACCTGACACTGTGCTGTGCTGGGGGATGTTTAACAATTGGCTTAAAAAATAAATAAAAACCAAAGAAAACAAAACAATTAAAACCTAGTTGTTAATGTTTGCCAGTCTTAATATTTCTGTCATCAAAAATTCACTGATATGTTGGTGCCAACTCCAACCAGTTCACCAGAGGAAACTGTCAAATTGTTAGGAGTTTTACAAGCAGTTAGCTATGGTGGGGATATATCTACCAAAACAATTGGCCGACACTACAAATCAGGAGTTTCTTCTTCTGGAGAACTGGTTATTAAACACTGACCACTAAAACATTCTCACCATGGTTGATTTTAAGTTACCAGATTGACATAATTGAATGTGGAGTTGGTAAGCTATGCACTGTAGCATGTCATTACAGAGTATTTACACCATAGAGATACAACAGGCACAAATAACTGCAACAGGATAGATAACAGGAAAATGTAGTGAAGTCATTAGGAAGTTGTAAATTTTGAGTACTTATTGCCCATATTTTCAATGTAATTTGTTTTATAGTGGTTCATATAATTTAATTTCTATTAATGCCCTGTTAACAACGGGCTCCTAAAAGTCCTGCAAGTTTAATAACTGAGTCTAGAGAAGTGGTATGACATGCCCTACTGAGGTAGAAGATTGATGGGCCCCAGGCTGAGCAGTTACAACCAGTCTCCTGCTGACACCTCAAGCTAAGACAGCAGCAGGAGCAGAGCCCTGATTGGGTGGGAGAAAAAGCAACCACATTTTTCTCATTCTTATGGTCAAGGGAATTTCCCAGCTTGAAGCATGCACAGAGAAGGTCCTCAATCTAGGGATGGGCCAAAGGAAGGGGGAGCCTCCAGCCCATAATATATCCTGCCAACCTCCCAGAAACCTTCATGCTGGAATCCATCTTGACTGAGGAATGCACATGCACCCACCAGGAAGAGTTCTGAGTCAGGCCAAATCTGGGCACAAGCAAGAAGATTGGCCAGAGACAACTCAGAAGACTGCACCCACATAAACCATCTAAGCTACCCCCATTGGGTGCAACCCTCTCTGCGAGCTTGCCTGTGTGTTCTTCCACATGTACTTTGTTTCTAATAAACCCTTATCTGCTTCACAATCTCTGGATCTTTACTGCATTCTTTCTTCAAAGAAGACAAAGACTGAGGTCCTGCTTCAAGCCACCACACTTCTCCCCCCCACCACCACTCCCCGCCCAGATCACTAGCACACCACCAAGTGTTCCGTGTCCATAGAGAGGATAAAGGGGCTATTTTTACAAGAGGTTTTGTGAGGACTGGAGCCCAGTAAGAGTTGTTCAGGACCTAGGGTTCAAAGTTCTGCCAAAATAAAGCATGATTTTGGCAGCATGAAAACGACCAAAGGGAACACTTAAGGGTAGACAGAGAGAAGAGGAAAAAGAAAAAAAAAAAAAAGATTTGCCTGAGAAATAATTGGAAGGGAAGGCATTTTAGAAGGAAAAGGGCTTGGGTGGGTTTCTAAAGATTTTTACCTGTGTAGATAGGGACAACTGTCAGTAACATTAGAATTTAAAAGCTAATATGAATTCTTGCTATTCTAAGCTCTGTAGGTCTATAGATGTTTGGGTTCTATCTAAAGGATACTTTATAGTTTACATATCTTTTCCTTACATATTTTTTACTCTTATTAGATAAGTGAAAATACAGTTCAAAAGGCTAAGTGACTTGTGCATGACAAGAAACTTGTATCTTTTGAGAAAAACAACTTCCTGCCAACTCTTTTTTAAACTAGTCTTCTTTGAAATTTATTTTGAGGTATGACAAACTGAAACTGATGTTACTGAAGTCTCTCAGGACAATTTCAGTGTTTTGCTTTTGATTTTTTCCCTCTGTATCCTGAATAAAACCTCGCAGCAAAATTCCTTAATGAAACTGGATGGAATCTAAAAAAAGATGAATACAATAGAGCAGTTCAGAAAGCAAAGATGTTTCTGCAGGCACCATGCCGAATGCAGTCAGATTATTGCCACTGTCTGATTCAATTTGATAAGGGAAGAAGCTATGGCAATGACCTGTAGCAAGTAGCTGAAAAGGCTATATCTAAAAGACTCCTACTACCTGATAATTTTTCCTATTAAACCCAGGTATGGGTATCTATTAAATTTGAAGTGACCCCAGACAGTTTCCTGGAAAATTGGGGATCAGACAGTAGCTGGGACATGGAAACAGATATTAGAGATATAATGAGTTAAGTATATCAGAGATGTATGGCACTGTGATGTATATATAAAGTAAAACAAAACAAAAAGCCTCCAGGGAAAGAGATTCACTGTCCTTTATTAGCCAATTTTAGATTTAGCACTTCTCCTAGCAGAAAGTTCTTTCAAATTAATTCAGTTGTCTGCTCAAATATGTTTATTTAGCCCCATTAAGGATGGTGAGAACATGTGTTGATTAAATATGTATTCCTCTCTTGGAAGATCATTATTAGATGTCAAACATGGAATTATTTGTAAATAATTGAAATCCTCCTGGACATAAGCTTAATTTCCCATTTTGAAAGAACATCAATTATATATATATAGAGAGAGATATCTATATATCTCTCTCTATATATATCTTTTTTAGACCATGCTTAGGAAAATTTCTTCCTCAACTTTCTTACTAAATATATAATCTATATTGATATACATTCATGTTTTTGGTTTTATAAATGAATATTATACAAAATACTAATTTCTTACCAGAAATTTCATCATTTCTCATCCCAATTCCTTAGATAATTATTTGTGTCACTTTGATTTTTCACTTCGAACACATTCCGAAAAGGTAAGAACTCTGGGCAAAAAAAGAAAATAATTGATAATTTTAAAAGCGTCATTCTGTAGCATTTTTAGGTGCCTGTAAGAGTATAAAGAAATACAGAATGTTCCATTCTTATAAAGCAATTTTACTCCTGAAAAATTGGATCAACATTTGCATTTCAATCTCTATTTAATGACAACATTTAAAAAACATTGGCTGCTTCATATGAAATTATTTTAGATCTGTATAAAATATGTGTTTAGCCAAGATGCCAAGTACATAGCAATTTCCAGTGTATTAAATCTTTATACACTTTAATCTCTTGTATGCAACTGGAAAATTATAGTAAAAAGTAATTTATTTATAAACAACCAAGCCATGATATAAGTGAACTGAGGGGGCTGACCATGTAAATTTTATAAGCAATACTTTTATTCAATGAATATAACTTACTTATGTCATATAAATTCCAGGGTAATATAGATTAACCCTGGAAAATTTGGTATTGTGCAGTGACGGGGGCTTAGAAACTGATGGTAAAGGAAGCTTTAGGTATTTTGATCAATGTTCATCAGAAAGAGCAAATATTTAAAGTAAATATCTTCTAAATAAACTTTCTGAGTTCAAAATCACTCCAGCATTAAGAAATCATATTTAAATGTTTTCAATTTTTTTTCCCCTAAGCCTTCAGATAACCCACAGAGCTTAAAAATCTGTGGTTTTATCAAGACAACATATGAACTGGGAGAAAATATTTGTAAACAATGCTATCGACAATGGATTAATTTCCAAAATACACAAACAGCTCATACAGCTTAATATCAAAATAAAAAAATCCAAACAACCCAATCAAAACTTGGGCAGAAGATCTAAATAGACACTTCTCCAGAGAAGACATACAGATGATCAACAGGCACATGAAAATATGCTCAATATCACTAATTATTAGAGAAATGTAAACCAAAATACAATGAATTATCACCTCACACCAGTCAGAATGACCATCATTAAAAATTCTACAAATAATAAATGTTGGAGAAGGTGTGGAAAAAAGGGAACCCTCCTACACTGTTGGTGGGAATGTAAATTGGTACAGCCACCAAGGAGAACTGTATAGAGGTTCCTTAAAAAACTAAAAATAATGTGTTCATTGGATTTTAACATTTTATTGACCAGATTTTTGCAATCTTAGTGTGTTATATTTATTTATCTATTAATTCAGTGCAAAACTCTTATTATTTGATTAAAAGTAGGTTTGAAATAAAGCAAATCATCTGAAAAAAAAAAACAACTAAAAATAGAGTTACCATATGATCTTGCAATCCTACTCTTGGGCATATAAACAGAGAAAACTCTAATTCAAAAAGATACATGCACTCCAATGTTAACAGCAGCACTATTTACAATAGCCGAGACATGGAAGCAACTTAAATGTCCATTGACAGATGAATGGATAAAGATGTGATATATGTGTATATATAGTATATATGATACATATATATGTATATTATATATGTATATTATTATATATGTATTATATATACATATATAATATATATGAGATACATATATACTATTAGTCATAAAAAAGAATGAAATAATGTCATTTGCAGCAACATGGATGGACCTAGAGATTATCACACTAAGTGAAGTATTAAACAAAGGCAAATATCATATGATATCACTTATATGTGGAATCTGAAATATGATACAAATGGACTTACAAAATAGACACAGACACACATAGAAAACAAACTTATGGTTACCAAAGGGGATAATGGGTTGTGGAGGATAAATTAAGAGTTTGGGATTAACAAATACACACTACTGTATATAAAATAGATAAACAAGAACCTACTGTATAGCACAGGGAACTATATTCAATATCTTGCAATAACCTACAATGGAAAATAATATGAAAAAGAATATATATATCTGAATCACTTTGCCATATACCTGAAACTAACAAAACATTGTAAATTAACTATACTTCAATAAAAATGGGTTAAAAAAATCTATAGTTTTATCAATTTCAAATACAAAGACAACAAAGCTAAATGCATTATTTCCAATGTTCTTTACAGTGTTTGTCTTAATTAAAGTTAGATGCCAAGTAGACACTTAATTCCCAGACTGATAATAGATCTTATTTTACTATTTTCAAAACCATAATAAAGTATAGAACATGAAGAGTATCAAATATGCCAATAAAACTGCATATTTTTTTTGTATTTAATTTCATTTATATAAATAGGTTTTCTAATACCTAAATGGTTTAGAGCATTATTTATTTTCTGTAAGGGCATATCCCCCCAAAATTACATTTATGCAAAATTTTTCTACTTTCATTTTCATCTTAGTTTCATAATAAATTTGTAGCTCATATAAATATTATGTAATTTGATTAAATTTTAATAGAACCATAGGAATCTAAAATCAGATGTTGTCACAGATAAATAGGTCAATCAAATAAATTTTTTTCCATTTTAGTAAACATAGATAAAGTAGCTTTATATGGATCCTTTCATTAGGAAGTTTTCTATTCAAGAAACCAAGGGAGAGTAATATTTTTCCTCTTTTATGACCCTCAAAATCTAGCTATTCTTATAAAATAATTTTTCTTTTCTAAAACAGTCATCTTACTTATTCCAATAGTGTTTTTAATTTTGAACTATGCAGTTCAACCTCTATTGTATTTGTACATGTTTTAGAAACTCTAAACATGGAACTCTATTAAAACCCTCCATCCTGTACATGGAAGATAATGCCTAGAGGAAGACATATCAGAGTGCATAGGGCATGATCAGCACTGTATCTGGTGACCTGGCTGATGTAAGTAAATGTCGCAAAGCAGAGCCATGATCAAAGAGGCACAATGTCATAGAAGAGAATAAGACTAAATTTTATTAAACACCAGTGGATTCAGCCTGTCAAGATTATTTTGGTCAGAGTGATAGTGATTGATAGAGATTAGGGCCGTCAAGAAAAGCTTATAGGAGGAGGTGTGATTAAAGGTGACCCCAAAATACAGGAGGAATCTGTACAGGGTAGGAAGGTGGGAAGGCTTCCTACATGTGAGATCAGTAATTGATTAATAAGCAATCATTCATGGACTACATATGAGATTAAAAAGTGACTAACTTGGGTACTGAGAAATTTTATTAAGGCAGTAAGAACCACTCCCTTGTTTGGAAAACTGGGACTCAAATATACACTCAAGAATGAAAGGTTTAAGAGGCACATGAAAAGATGTTCATCATCGCTAATTATTAGATAAATGCAAATCAAAAAAAACTACAATGAGGTACCACCTCACACCAGTCAGAATGGCCATGATTAAAAAAGTCTACAAATAATAAATATTGGAGAGTGTGTGGAGAAAAGGAAGCCCTCTTACACTGTTGGTGGGAATGTAAATTGGTGCAGCCATTATAGAGAGCAGTATGGAGGTTCCTTAAAAAACTAAAAATAGAGTTACCATATGATCCAGCAATCCCATTCCTGGGCATATATCTTGAGAAAACTCTAATACAAAAAGATACATGCACCCCAATGTTCACAGCAGCACTATTTACAATAGCCAAGACATGGAAGCAACCTAAATGTCCATTGACAGATGAATGAATAAAGAAAATGTGGTATATATATATATATACACACACACACACATACACACATACAATGGAATATTACTCAACCATAAAAAGAATGAAATAATGCCATTTGCGGCAACATGAGTGGACCTAGAGATTATCATACTAAGCAAAGTCAAGTCAGAAAGAGGAAGACAAATACCATATGTTACTTATATGTGGAATCTAAAATATGACACAAATGAACATATCTACGAAAGAGAAACAGACTCACGGATGTATAGAACAGACTTGTAGTTGCCAAGGAGGAGGAGAGGTGGGAGAGGGAAGGGTTGGGATTTGGGGATTAGCAGATTCAAACTAGTATATATAGGATGGGTAAACACAAGGTCCTACTCTATAGCACAGGGAACTATATTCAATATCCTGTGATAAACCATAATGGAAAAGAATATGAAAAAGAATATATATATATATATATATATATAACTGAGTCACTTTGTTGTATAGCAAAAATTAATACATCATAAATCAGCTATACTTCAATAAAATTTAAAAATATAAAAGGCTTTATTCATTGAAGAACCACATGGTCTGCTTGAAACTCAGAATCACAGAAGTTTATGATAGTTTATGATAGGGGCTTTAGACTGTATTTAAGCAAACCCTTTTATTTTACAGGCATGGAAACTGAACTAGAAAGATAACAGACTTGCATTTCCCATAATAAACGTGAATAATTTGCATGAAAAGTCTGTAACATGTGAAGCGACTCAAGGAGGTGCTTCAGAACATGGGCTCAGGAACTACATTTCCTGGGTTGGATTCTGTGATAGGATGACTATTGGCCCCCTCAAGATGCCCACATCCTAATCCCCAGAACCTCTGACTATTATACCTTACATGATAAGTTAAAGAACTTGAGATAAGGATATTATCCTAAATTATCTGGGTAGGACCAACGTAATCACCAGTGTCCTTATAAGAGGGAAGCAAGAGGATCAGATTTGCAGGAGGAAATGTGCCAATGAGACCAGGAGATTGGAGTGATACCAGTAAGGGGTCATAAGCCAAGGGAGACAGGTGGCTTCTAGAAGCAGAAAAAAGCAAGGAAATTGGTGCCTTTCTGAATCTTCCTGAGGAACATAACCTTACCAACACTTGAATTTAGACTTTTGAACTTTAGAACTTTAAGAGAACAAATTTGTGTTGTTTTAAGCTGCAAAGTTTGTGGTAATTGGTTACAGCAGCCATAGGAAACTAATATGGTTTCCCAGATGCTGCTGGAGGTGGCCACTAGTCATAACAAGGAGCCCATCCTGAGCGTGCTGTGTCAGTAACATGGACCCCACCAAGCACAGTATCTGTGTGCCCCAGCCCCCTGAATTGCACAGAGGGGTCTTCCCAGTGGGTCACCTTGACAAATTACTTAACCATTTTGTACTTAGTTTCTTTTCATAAACATAAAGATAAAATATTAAAAACAAATTATGAGCTACTCTTTGTAAAGTACTTGGAAGAGTGCTGAGCATAGAGTGAGACTTGCATGGACCTTCATAAAATGCATGAATATTTCCTGATAATTTGAGGTTGCATTTCATTGTTTAAAGATATATATTAAATATAATGCCACAAAATTACTGCTTTCTTAGCCTTGATTCAAGCTGTTAGTGAAATGCTATTGTTTTCATCTGCCATATCTGTAGAACATCAGGTTAGACCAGTATCATACATTTTTAAGTATAGAAATGATAGAGTGTGATTATATAAATTTTAGCATTCTGTAAATAGATTCAATTCTTAAATTTTGCCTTGAAAAGGAAGAAAAACAAAAGAGGAATAATTTATGCAACTGTGCATTAGTCAGATCTAGATATCATTTTCTTCCCTTCCTTCTTTTCCTGTTCGTCTGCTTGCTTGCCTATCTTTCTTTTTTCTCTCCTAGGGCTATCTCATGCTCTAGCCTAGATCGATTCCTCCTGCCTTTTCTTCCCTTCCTTCCTTCCTCCCTCCCTTCCTCCCTTCCTTCCTTCCACCCTTTTTTCCTTCCTTCCATCCTTCCTTCCGTCCTTCCTCCCTTCCTTCTTTCCTTCCTTCTTTTGAATTATAAGCATTTGTACCTGTCATGTAGAGGGCATGAAAATCATAGTTTGGCAGTACGATAACATGAAGGCTATGGTTCTAAGCATGTTAGAAGGGCATTAGCTGAGCCAGGTGGAATGACTAAATCAGAAGAGTAAAGGAAATATTATTCAGTAATAGTCATGCAAATTCTTTGATGATACACAGTTATGCAACAGTCCAGGTAAGAGATGAAACTAAGAACAGATGTAGGGAAAAGAAATAAGAAACACTGATAAGATAACTTTTTGCAATAAAATATATCACAAACATATTTATCACTCAAGCAATGTGATGAATGCATCTACTCCCATATTACATGTCACTTTTATAAGAGAATGCAGTATACTTATCTTGTGAAGGAGTTGTCTCTTTGATAGATTGGTCATCAGTGCTAATTTACCCAAACTGTTAACTATTTGATATAAACACTGAAGAGATGTTTCCTGAATCAAGCTTTAATTCTTCTCTATAAAGGAAGAAGAATATAACATTATATCCTGATCCATCAATTTACTAAAGTAATCACCTTCATTTAGTTATCCAATGACTTATTTCTCCATGATTTTTAATCAATGACAACTTTTACCCTAATAGATAAAATTTTACTGTACGAATACAAAAAAGTGTCCAAAAATTGTCCAAAAATTTATACCTTAGTTTTGTCGAAGGTTTTGATGGTTGGTTGGTTGGTTGGTTGTACGTTTCTAAATGTGTTGCGTTTTACTTTTTTGAAAAGCTGTATTGAAATGTAACTCAGAACTATCCATTCACTCATTCTAAGTGTACAATTCATTGGGCTTCATTGTGTAACTATCGCTACAATCAACTATAGACCATTTCATTATTTCCAAAAGAAACCCAATACCCATTAGCAATGCTGTCCAGTTTCCTGGACCTCACCACTCAATCCTTCAACCCCAGGCAAACGCTGATTTACTCTTAGTCTCTATTACAGTTGCCTATTTTAGAATATTTTATATAAATACATCCATACAATTTGTGATCTTTTGTGTCTGGCTTCTTACACTTAGCATAACATTACCAGAACACTTTGTTTTTTCATGTGGACTCAGATTACTGTCTTTTCTTTTCTTATTCAGCTTTCACTCTGAATAACTTCCTTTAGCATTTCTTGTAAGGAGGTGTGTTAGCAACAATGATCTAGGGCATAAATTATTCCAGTCTTATTCAATTTAATTTGGTTCCCTATGAAGGAGAGGTCTTGAGGCAAGTCTATGAGGTTTTTCTCTGACTTCAAGAGGGTTCTGCTTAGCTATCTCTTCCCTGGTTCTCCTGGTCAACTAAAGGGCCTAGTGTTTAGCTTGTTGCTCTGATGGAACTATCAGCCTTCTCTTTATTGCTTACTTCCATAACCCCACTGTTCTCAAAAACACCCTTAGGTTTAAACTGGCCCATACTCTGTTAAATATAAAGTCAGTTTTCTTGGGGAAAGCTTCAGAGGTCTCTCTTTCTATGACCAGGCTTTCTGTTTGGGTAAAACCTCTGCACCATTGTTCCAGAGCTCGGGATGGGTACAGTTAACATTTCTATGTAACCGTGACACACCTGCTTTATGAGCAGGGCACCAAATGGAAGAAGTACACTCTGGTCTTCTTGGCTTGTGTCTCTAACATGAAATTTTCATCTTATGAGCGAGCTGGAGTAAGGGTGGGTTGGGGCCCCAATATTTTCAAACTGCTTTGCCTGGGATAAAGCTTCTGCCCTAGCAGTGTGGGTTGGGTGGAGGAAAAGAGCTCCAGACATACCAGACATTCTTGTTGAAGTCCAGCTTCTGCCACAAGGTGCCTAAGGGGATGAGAAATTCCGGTGGTCTGCTCCTAGCAGGGAGACTCCATAGACCTTGACTGGGAACTAGGGGACTAGGAGCCCTGTTTTCTTGGATGTACTCACCTAGAGTGGAGTTTCCATCATTTTGAACTTGAATGGTGGGTAGCAAGTGGGTCGTGGTTCAAATGCCACAGACTTTTTGTGACTGAGACTTAGTAGATTATCTTGAGTAAATATTTCTTCATTTGCTGTAGGCCTTTAGAAGGATTTCTAGATATTTTTATTTTTTTAGATAGTTTTTACTAATTATGGTTGTTTTGCTGGGGAGAAGGTATTTCCATTCTATAAGTCATCATGCAGTTTTGGTTTGTTTTTCAAATAAATGGATTTTACACATATATTAAATTTACGGAAGTAACCTCAATTCCCATATATACATTAGAAATTAAAACTTAAATTAGCTTAGGAAAAGTACATAATTTTAGTTCAGAACTAACTAGGAATTTGATAATGGAAATATGAACAAAATATGAAAGAGGGTAGAAGAAAAGCTCTGGATAGACGCGATGACAAAAATAACCAATTTAAGTACTGATATAGCTATAGAAACTTAAATTAACTATGTTAACTATCATATGAAAATGTGTTCAATATGGTCAACACATAACAGTCTGCATTTTGCCAATTCAAATAAAAAATAGTATGGAGATATTCAGGAACACACAAGTTCCTGGTCAGGGAACTAAGACCCAACAAGCCATGCTGCACAGCCAAAAAAAAAAGGAAAAAGATGATGATTATGAATTCAACATATTAATAATTCCACTACGTTTTAACATAATTTAGCAAACACCCCAATAACAATGATCAAAGATATCCTTTACTGTAAAACAGTTTATTTGTTGTCAGTGTTAAATACATATTTTAAAAAGTAAATTTAAACTTATAAAAAAAATTTGTAAGAATCTCCGAATTGAGACTCTAATGGAAGGATCTTCAAGAGAGTATGAGAATACCCTGATTTACTAACAGGAATAGTAAACCAAGGGGAAGCTGGGAACAGGCATAAGGAATTCACTTCTACTACCTTGCAAGAGTTTTTTGCCTCCTGTAAGGGAAAACTTTCTATGGGAAAGATAGCTTACATATATGTGATAGGTAGTTCTTTTGATCTTTGTAATTACATAACTAAGACTTTGGCTTTAAGTTCTGTGGGAATTTCTATCATCCCTGCTCAAATAGGAAGTTTACTCTATGGTTTAAGGATGACTTGAAGTGCCCCCATGTCAAAGCCCTGCCCTAAATTAGGACCCTAGAAAATAAGACCTTGAACGACAAAGTGTATCTGTCCAAGTTGTTAGTCACTATGAAGCCTATCGTGAGATCATAAGGTCTGCTCTTCTACCCTGAAATCAATATTATAGCCTTGTTAATCATGTGTGTGTGTGTGTGTGTGTGTGTGTGTGTGTATGTGTGTGTCTGTGTGTGTGTTTTAGCTCCTTATTGGCTAAAGCTGACATTAAAACTTGAGGCATACTTAAATAAGAATTACAAGGAGGGGAGGAAGTTAGACTGGGAAACTAGCATCCAGTATAGTATTAGCACTACTGAATCTCTCTCATCTTTCTCAAACCCAAGGGACCTCTCCAATACAAGTGTTTTATCCCACATCTATAGACCCTTTAGTTAGAATATTCAGTTAATATACAGATTTCCAGATTTCCATTCTGCCCTGGCCTAACAGTTGACTTTAGCCACAAACAATGATGTGTCAGACTGCAAGTAAATCCTAAATCATCTAAATGGGCTAACCCATGTCTCATAAGGCCATTTTGATTTAAGTTAACTCCACAAGGATCTTTATCATCTCTTGTCCTGGATAAGCCCCATATTCACTGTGCAGCAAACCATCTAAGCTTCTGACAAAGTAATAAAAATATTTCTGAGAAACGAAGGCACACTTTTTGTTAGATTATGCTATGTAGAATTGTGTACATTTATTATTCTAATGCAAAATTGAAAGAAAAAAATGCAAAGACCCAAACTGATAAATAGTCATTAGGGCATAGGGCCTATGGTTTACATAAGAGGAAATTTCATGTCTTTGGTCTGCAAAGGCAAAAAACAATCAAATTGATAAAAATTTAAATTAAAGCAACTATGAGGTAATTTTATTGGCTTATTAAGTAAGCAAATAATTTGGGGAAAGTAAAATATGAGAGAGGAAAAGTTAGAGCACATTTTTAGATTGCTATAATATTTTTGGAAATCATTTTAATAATATATGTCATAAATCACTAAAGAACTTATAATATTTAAACTGATAGTTTGATTTTGAAAATTTATATTTAGGAAACTATACAAGGGGAAAATAATAATACACAAGAATGTTTATTCTAGTAGTTCTATAATCCAAACATTAGCAGGTATTTATTAAGAACTTCCAATGTGCCAGATACTTTGCTAATGCGGTGCATGTGTTATTTTATTTAATTCTACATACAACTCTCAAAGCTGGACATTATGAGATATAGCAGTCTAAAATATATTTTACTTATATATTTATGCTTTTAAGCAAACATAAAACAGAAGTAATATAACATTTGTGCTTTATGTATGCACACAAAGACCAAAACAAATATAAATAATGGTATTTAGGTGAAGACATTATCTCTGATTTTTTTCTTACAAAATATTCTTTACTATCTTGACATTATCTTTCCCCTGACCTTATTACAAATGTGCAGTGTTGTGCATCACAGAGACATTAGGTAATAGTCTGCATGCTGAGGGGCTTTCATACACACTGCCAGGGACCAGCTATCAAGATTTCCCTGCCTATCAGTGCAATGCATAGTGTATTCCAACTATATATATATATATATATATATATATATATATATATATAAAACAAAGAAGAGATATATATATATATATTTAATATATATATACATATTAAACAAAGAAGAATAAAGAGTGTTGCTCACCACCCAGTTCTACAAGAATTCAATTGTAACCTGCTATAATCACTGACAGTGCACTCAGAGGAAATTAAGTTGATAACAGGATGAAGCACTCTGTGCTTTGGACAAGCAGGCCCCTTAAATAGTTAGATGTATGCCTCCGGAAGAATTTTAATGAACCCAGATTCTTGCATCTTCCCATTCACAGAAAAGTCCTAAGATCATTAACTTGACACATATGTTCTTTGTGACAAGCAGTAATCTTTCACCAAGAGGTATTCTTGACTGCACATAGTCCTTAGCCAAAAATCATATATATATACTGGCTGCTCCCCTACCTCTTCAGAGCAGTTTCCTCAGAGCTACTGAGTGGGTGTTTCCCAGGCTATGGTCCTCAGTAAGTCCTTGAATAAAACTTAAACTCACAACTCTAATGTTGTGTGTTTTTAAGTTGAAAAAATATATATGTGTACATATATATACATATATATATGTCAACAAGGAGATAGATGAATTTATTATTTCATAAAATAATAAATTATTTAGTGTGTATAGAGTGTATCATAAAATACTTCTGATGGTTCTTTATGTATCTAGGGATTGCATCTTTTTAATGTGTCTCTTTAAGAATAAGAAAACAAACAAAAACAGAAGAAACATACAAGTCCTTTGAGTATCTCAAATTGGGAGAAAAAGGGAGAGTTCTAATTAGATTTTTTTGTAGGTTTTTTTAATCTTTTTCCAAAAAGAAAAAAAAAAGAGATGCCATTACACCATACTGCCTGGTGGCTCTGGCCAGGACATATCCATGGAGGTTAACTCTGACCCACTCCTTCCAGACAGCATTCTCAAGCTGTTTGGATATGTAGAAGACAAGCAGAATCCTCACCATTATAGCAATGACATGTTAATGAGTGTAATATCTGCTTATTGCATAATAAAGTCCTGTGTGAACGCTCATGAGTTAGCAATTTTCTTGCTTAACAAGAACTACAATATGTCAATCTTCTCAATAAAATTCTAAATCCAGAACCTAGTAATTAAAAAGAAAATAGTGTTTACTTAAAACATTATAGATTTCATCAAGAAAATGGTCATACAAAATAATTTTATTTCCCTTATTGTTACTAGAAAAGCTGATTCAGTGGTGCCTAAAACAGTTTGTGGTGTCAACTGCATAAACATATGTAAGATGGATGACATCTGAATAATATTGATTGATGAAGTTTATCTCCATTTAGTATAGTACCATTAGCAAATGTCATTTTTTACATCATCTTCAGCCCTGTACAGACAAACATTTGACTGGATGAAAACACATAGAGGTTATGCTAATCAAATTGTAGAGATATAAAGTTAGAAAATGCAATTAAAATGAAGAGATCAAGATTCCCTAACATTAATAAGTAAAATGAAATAGTAGCTAAAAGATAAACTATAAAAATAAAGATAAGTGTATAGTTCTGAAATTAGGCATACACAATAAAAAGATTATCACCTCAGTATAGGTGGAAAACTAAATTGGCAAATGTTCATGTGAGAAAAAAGAAAAAGGTGCTATCTGAAAGCTTAAAAGAAGTCATGAGTCGAATGGGTACCAAAATAAAGACAGATGCAAGTTGCATTAACAATAATGTAGGTAATACCCTCATCAAGTTATGTCTAGTCTCCAGGCCACATCTGGACACTATTTCCCCTTTGAATGATACTTTTATAGTTGATCAATCAGAGTATATACAAAGGAGATCACCCAGGAACGTGAAAGGCTCTGAAATCACATTAACTAATCTCTAATTGTCACCTGATATCATTAACCTGAATATGGGAAACTCAACCAAAGAATATAATTATGTTACCTACATATTTAAAGGCTTGACATGTGGAAAAAGAATATGCATATTCTTTGTGTCTATATACCAAAGGCTTAGGACTAAGTGGGAGAAGTTACAAAACTGCAGAATTCAATAATGAACTTTCTTTTCCTTAGAGACAAAAAAAAAAAAAAGGAAATACATAGGAATAAAAATAATTTGGTGGGGTGGAATAATTTTTATTTCCCCCCAAAATGTTCTTTAACTTTACTGTAATAATACAATAGGAGATTAAGTTTAGGTGCATCTGTCTTGAAAAATTAATCAGTGAAAATAGATGGAATAATATACTTGATTTGCATTGATACATATATTAATACAACTTGTATCGGATGTTGATTAATATCACCTTATATTACAGGACTGCTTTAATAAAAGGGAAATTATAATAATTAATGTGACTCAAGTATGGAAAATACTGGCATGCAAACATCAAAATGCCTATACTTGAAATGTTCAAGCAGAGGCCAAAGAGCCATTTGCTACTAAGCTCCTAAAGAGATTTCTGTATAAAGCAAGTACCTCTAAGGAACTTTCAGTATTAAGCTTTTATGATTATTTAATTCTCACTGTCATTCCTTTTTATCCATGTCTGTACTTGTCACTAAACCCTGTTTCTTAATGCGTGACCTACCCAGCTATACACAGAACCCCTTCCACAAATTGGGTAACAAATTAAATGTTGTTTGGCATACATATTATTGTTTCCTTACAGGAGCTCACCCTTATAAAATGCAAAAGATTACTTTTTGGACATGAGTATGCTATAAGAAAATATGTCAAATAGTTTACATTGTTCGTATAAAAAAAGGATAAATGTAGAAAGCACTGCACAAAAAGGAGGCAATAAGATAAATAAAGCAAAACAACTCCCCAGTAAGTCCAACTATAGTTTAGTAAAACCAAAATATTTGAAGCTTATAGAGAATTGGATTTAGAAAGAAAAGGCTATTTCTTTTACAACTGCTAACATCAATGCTATTATTTTTTTATTTTAATATATTTCAAATGATATCTGAGACACACGACTTCCTTGCAAATAATGCTCCTTTTATTGTTTGACACTGAAGATTAGACGGAAGTTTTTTTCCCTTGTTTTATACTTAGAAAACTCTAAATCATTTGTGGTGAAGTAAAACTGAAATTGTAAATAGGTTATCTTCATTTGACTTGCAAAGGATGTCCTTTTATCTTCAAACATATTGATATTCCATAACCCCCTGCTTATCAACTTAGAAAGAGCTACTTGGGGCAGTGTCAGACTTTCCAATGAAAGATTTCTAGTCTCACAAAACCCTCTGGCAAAACATTCTGCTTTTATCAGACTTTGTAATTTTGCTTCAAACTATCCCCAGGAAACAATAATGTGGAGAAATAACACATTATTTAGAAAGTAAATATTGCATATTTTGAAGATTAAAAATTATGTAAGATGACAAATAGATGAATTTAGTAAATAACATATTTCAGACTTTCAATGCTCTTTCATGCCATTGACTAGAAAGGCCAATACCAAACACTATGATTTCAGATCTAATTATTTGTTAAATCCATCATACGGCATGATATCAAGACTGTATTTCATTTTTTCTTTCACTATAATGTGACGAAATATCTATGAGAATATATTTCCTGATTGTAGGCATAAATGAGCATTATTTTTCTTTTAGGTATATACTTTTTCATAAAAAAGGAAAATACACCTTTCTGTAAATTTATATGAATAAAGTATTTTATTTATCATGTAGATATCAAGCTGTAATGCATACCTAAATGTGTCTCTTTATCTGTATAGTGTCAACTGAAAAAAGAAAAGCACAACCTGAAAGTTGAGAGTTAGTTTTACCCAGCAGACATTCTGAGGACTTCAAGCCTGGGAGACAGTATCTCAGATAGCTCTGAGGGACGGCTCCAAAGAGGTAAGGGAAGAGCTGGGATATATAAGAATTTTTGTAACAAAGACCAGGTAGTTAGAACTTCAAAAGGTTACTGTTCATTAAAGAAAACCAGACATCTCAAGTTAAGGAATTTAGTGCTTTTCTATGTATGGGAAGATTCAAGAGTCTGGGCTCACTGAAATCATTCCTTTGATAGACACCTCAGCTCCCTGGGGCCAGAATCCTGTGCTTTCTCATCCTGATCTCCTCAGGTGAACTGTGGCGGCAGAGTGTATGTGGCTGCAGCAGTTGACTGCTAGATGGCGGGCATCTTTTTCTATCCTGAGTTCCCTCAGGGTTCACCATTGGTGGGCTGTAATGTAATGGCTTGATGGCTGCAACACCCTTTGTTTACTGATGGCAGGCAATATTTTGCCACTGACAGTAGGAAGAGAATGGTGGATGCAGGGAACTGTAAGTCAGAAAGGTCTAAAAGGTAGAATCTGAATTAGGAATGGAAAGAACTGATTAACATTGGAATCACACACAATAACCTGGTAGGAAATGGTACAATTCTATATCCCTCCAGAACACAGCTGCTAAAATTCCATCTCCTTCCTCCTATAAATAAAGCCTGTTATTGATCCTACATATAATGAAATTCTAAGAAAATATGATGAAGGAAATAATAAACTGGGTGTCATATCTCCCCTGAACAAAACATAACTGACATGGTGGTAGAAAGAGGGGGCACTAGGAAAGACCATGCGGATGGAGAGGGGAGAAGTCGCTGAAGGTCTCTATTGCACATCAGTGATAGTTTAATGACACACAACTACATCACTAAACATTTGTCACATGGCAGCTTCTTCCTGGCTTGGAAAGAGGTGAGAACCCTCTCACCATGTGGATTTAGAATTTTTCCTGGAGAAGATGTTAAACCTTGAGTTTGGTGATTAGAAAATAATTTTCTGGAAAATTCTATCTGGTACTAATGATATGGTGCATTTCAATTGTGAAGTGCTTGGCTCAGTAGCACTAGAAGTTAAAGCCAGAAGAATTTCAAAGCCTTACTAAGCAAAGAACTTTCAAATATGGATAAGAATATTTTTAGTCAAATCACCTTAGACTGAAAGTACTCTGCACATCTCTGCAGTTTCTTTTGTAGTACAAACGGAGATGCAAGAGTATTTTGAAAATAGAATATACTTTGTCTCAGCATAATCCAAGTTCAGAGCTACATTTTTTTCTATAAATAATGAAATATATGACAAGCTTCCCTTCTGATACACTTGTTCTGTTGTATGCTCATTTCATTCATATTCACAAACAACGCACACAAGCACACATACATATGCAAAATCTGTTTGAGGCTTGACATAACTAATCAATGCTTACGTAGTCCATACTCAGCTTTTGAAAATCACTTAGTAATATTATAATCATGAAATCCACTAACCTTTACTCAAACATAGCAAGATAATGACTGTATTTTGACCTAAGTGTCAGCACTGAACTTCTCAGTATCCGTAAAATGTTCCCAAATTATATTTCATTGTTGTTCTATAAATTATTTTATTTTTCCACTTGTTTATCAGTTCAGTGAGAAAATATTGACATTTCTACTAGTTCTCCTTAAAAGGTATTGACATCAATGTTAGCACTGAATGAATCTAAGTGATTCATCTGCAAATACAGACATCAGCTTATTTGAAAATTGAATGATTTCCAGCTGTTTAAGTGGAATTGTGTCTGACATTTAATGGCTAGATTTAGAAAGTTTATTATAAATTCCTGTCTATAAAGAAAGCTCACTGCTTTTCCTTTACTCTCATACTGCGACTACACTCACAACACTTCTGACACCAAATATGTGGATTTTTCCTCCCCATCAAACAATTCTCTGTGACACCAGCTGGGTGTCCTACAATTCAGTTCAATTCTGACACTAACCAGAGTTAGCTGCCCTCAACCCACTTCAAATACCAGTCACAAGTCCAGCTTCCCTTCCTCGGGTTTGATCATTTGATAGAACAGCTCACAGAACTCAGGAAAATACTTACTTACATTTACAGGTTTATTATATAATAAAAGATGAAATAAAGAATACAGGTGAACAGCCAGGTTAAGAGATACATAGGGTGAGCCTGAAAGGGTCCAAAGAGCAGGAGCTTTTGGCCCCGTGGAGCTGGGGTGCCACCCTCCTGGCACGTGGATATATTCACCAACCTGGAAACTCTCCAAGCCCCATACTTCTGGGATTTTTATGGCGGTTTCTTCATGTGGGTATCATCAATCATTAACTCAGTCTCCAGCCTCTCTCCTCTTCCCAGAGGATCACGGTGGGTCTGAAAGTCCCAAGCTTCTAATCATATTTTGATTTTTCTGGTGACCAGTCCCCTTCCTGAAGCTATCCAGGAGCCCAGCCAGAGTCACCTCATTAGAAGAAAAGAAGGGACAAAGGTCAAATATGAGAACAAAAGATGCTCCTAGCGCTCTTATCACTTAGGCAATTACAAGACTTTTAGGAGCTCTGTGCCAGGAACCAGGGGCACATATATAATGATATATATATATATATATATATATATATATAATGATTATATATATATGTATAATTATTTTCCCACTCCATAACCCTTTTAAAAAGGTTATCTGAATGGTAGCCCCTGACTTAACACTGAAGTGTCTATAAAGATACAATTACTATTAAGTTATGGTGGATAAGAGGGGAAGGAATTTTGATGGGGCTTTTCAACAATGGTAAGAAATGGCGGCACACCCCTGTTTGGCATAACAAAACAGAACAGGCTCATCTACTGATAGAATGCAAAAGAAATAATTTGCCGGTCACCCATTCTCCACCCTTCAGTTCGGAGTCCCTCATTCTCTACCCTCAGAAAAACTCAGAAGGATTCAGGAGCATCACCCTCTTGTGTGTGTGACACTTTAAAAAAAATTTTATTTATTTATTCGTTTTCATATTTGGCTGTGTTTTGTCGTCGCCGCTGCACGCAGGCCCTCTTCAGTTGCAGCGGGCTCTAGAGCGCAGGCTCGGTAGTTGTGGTGCACGGGCTTAGTTGCTCCACGGCATGTGGGATCTTCCCGGACCAGAGTTCGAACCCGTGTCCCCTGCATTGGCAGGTGGACTCCCAACCACTGCGCCACCAGGGAAGCCCCCTGTGTGACACTTTTTTGAGATGTGATTTCAAAATGTATTTGTTCATCTTTTTTTCTACCCCAGCACACCCATCCTCCCTAAACTAACTTTCAAAAATTTAACTTCATAACATCAACAAAGTAGAGACAAAGATAGGGAAACTTGTAGTGAGACACTGCAACCTGAAAGGGCTAGTTTTCATGAATAATAGACTCTTATTTAAGGATTAGACTATGTGTATGTCTGCACATGTGAGCATTTACACACACACTCACATGTAGGTGCCAGTGGGAAAATATTAAGAGAAGACCATGACCATAAGAATAGTCCATGGTAAAAATTAGAAGAAAAATTTAGGAAACCATAGGCATCTCTTTTGTCTGTCTCTTGCTATGTAACAAACCAGCCCAAAACTTAGTGGCTTAAAAAAAAAAGAGTTTACTAACTCTTAGTGTTTTTACATTGGCTCAGATTAGCTGTATATCTTTCTGCTCCACATGATGATGTCTGGGACTGTGCTCAACTGGAGGTTTGATTGGGGCTGAAACATTCAAGATACCTGACCACATGGCTAGTGGTTTTTACTGGCTATAGGCAGGGGCTTGGCGGGGGCTGGACAGCATGCCTTTGTTCCTTTCAAATGACTTCTTCTCTAGTTCCTTTGGGGTTTTTGTGGCCTGGTGGTTCTAAAGCAAAATATTCTATGTTGTGAAGGCAGAACCTGCAAATTTCTTGACTGCCTCAGAAACTGCACAGCATCTCTTTTGCTGTATTTTATCAGTAAAGACTAGTTACAAGGCCAACTAGATCCAAGGAGAGGTGAAGTAGTCTTTATTTATCAATGGAAGAAATAGCAAAGAATTTATGGCCATTTTTTTTACCTACCACAAGTTATCTTCATTAGGATGGAAGGAGAAATTCTCTACAAAATTGATATAGAAGATGATAAAAAAAATTAGAAAAACAGTAGTAGGAAGAAAACAAAAATAAGATTGGATTGTGAAAAAATGCATTTTATAAGGTTCTGTCCATTTCATATTTTTAAAATGATCTGTGTGCTGTGTCTTTTGCAGATATTTATGTTTTTAAATATTATGCTCCATAATAATTAATATTATTATTAGAAAAATGTGGAGCTGCCCATGCTCCATATTTATCTGATCAAACACAAAAGCACTCAGCTCTTCCCACAAACTAAGATATGATTTCAAGTCTCTTCTAGAATGTTCAGCACACATGGGAGAGTCGTTTGTGCATAATTTATAATGGATTGTATTATGCTGTATTTTTATTATTTGTTAGACTCTTATGTCTCTCCCCTTAGACTGTGAGCTTTCATTATTTTATGAAATCACCCTGAGGGTTAGAAAAATTCTTAGCCTAGGGTTGCTGAAAGGTGAATGAATAAATTTAAACATTAGGTAGGAGACAACTTAAAGATTCTTTCTTTCCCAGAGCTTGTGTATTTTATTTAGAATAAATAGTGACTTTTTCTATTTTTTTATACTTTAATATGACAACAGAATTAACACACACAGTCACAGTTTGGAAAGGAAAATCCTACTGCTTTGTATATCTCTTTCAGTAATGACTCTCATGATAACATGAATTCTATGATAGCAGAAACTATGTTTTACTCAATAAAAGTATTTCCCCACAGAACATGTTCATCGTATTAAAAATTTAGAAGAAACAGTTACAGCTTACACTTCATATGTCCTAAATTAGATTTACTATTTAATTATGTTTGGCATCAACTTTGAAAATCTGGTATCTATTTTAGCTCTGGTTATACATTTGTCCATTCAACCATTCACTTAGTGCTACCACAGTCTCTGTTGGACATTGGATCTGTGAAGAGGAATAAGACATGGTTCCTGATTCGAGGAACTATTGTAAACCAATCCACTAAGTAACCAATATGCCTACTATAGGAAAGACATTGTTTTTGTTTTTTAATACAGGAGTATTATACAGCTTCAAAATATTAGTAGTAGTAATACAAATAATAGCTAACGTTTTTGAGCCCTGCTTTTTCCTATCATTGCATTAAATACTTTATACAGATTACAACAAATTTATGAGGTAGATTCTATTACTATCTCCACTTTACAGATCAAGACACTAAGAATTAGAGGAGTAAAATAACTTAAGAGAGGGGAGCTGCTAAGAAACTAATTCTGTATTTTAATCAAGAAGTTTTTCCATGGCCCAGGTTATTCTACTATATTAGTCACTTGAGAGTGTGCATGTGGATTTTGAATTAATTGCAAGAATGTGCCAGGAAGGAAAAGAAAAAGAGGAGAAACTCTCAATCTAAATCTATAAAGGGCTATTTGATTTTAAAAAATGGTGAGACACAAGACTACACATCTATTTGGTTTTAAAAAACAGTGAGATACAAGGCTACTACACTGTTAAAATAACCAAAATTCAGAACATTGACAACACAAAATGCTGGCAAAAATATGGAGCAATAGGAACTCTCCTACATTAATGGTTGGAATGCAAAATGGTACAGCCACTTTGGAAGAGAGTTTGGTGACTTCTTACAAAACTAAACATACTCCTACCACACGATCTAGCAATCACACTCCTTGGTATTTACACAAATGAAATGAAGACTTATGTCTACACAAAAACCTGCACGTGAGTATTTATAATAGCTTTATTTATAATTGCCAAAACATGAAAGCATCCAAGATGTTCTTCAGTACTTGAAGGAATAAACAGACTGTGGTACATCCAACAGTGGAATATTATTCAATACTAAAAAGAGAAGAGCTATCATTCCACGTGAAGACACGGTGAAACCTGAAATGCACTTTACTAAGCGAAGCATGCCAAACTGCAAAGGCTACATACTGCGTGATTCCAACTATATGACATTCTACATCTGTTGAGATGATAGTAGGGTTTTTATCCTTTAATTTGTTAATATGTAGTATCATACTGATTGATTTGCAGATATTGAAAAATCCTTGAATTCCTGGGATAAATCCCACTTAATCATAATGTATAATCCTTTTAACGGATTGTTCAATTTGCTTTGCTAATATTTTGTTGGGGATTTTTGTATTTTTGTTCAAACTGATATTGGCCTGTAATTTTCTTTTTCTGTGGTATCACATAAAATTCAGCATACTAGATATAGGAAGAAATAGGAGAAAACAGCCAATCTGATTAAAGGTATTTATGTATGAAAATCCTTCAGCTGTAATAATATTTAATGGTGAATTATTGAATGTTTTCCTCCTAAGATTTGACATAATTCAAGGTTATCTCCTCACAATTGTTTTATTCAATATAATACTGGAGGCCTGAGACATTATGTTAAAAAAGCAAAGGGTACATGAGATTGAAAATAATATGGTAAACTTTTTATTCATAGACAACATGATTATGTACATAGAAAACTATAAAAAACCTACAAAATACCCCCAAGAACTAATAAACTTAGCAATGTCAAATATGTCAAAATACAGAAATAAATTGTATTTCTATGTTAGAGCTATAAAATACAAAAAATGTAATTTCAAAAGAATAAAAACTACTTAGGAATAAATCTAATGCAAAATGTGCCAAACTTATCCTGAACACTAAAAACAAAAATTAAAGAAGACAACTAAACAAAGAGATATACTATGTTAATGATTTGGAAAAAGCAACACTGTTAGGACTTAATGCTACCCAAATTATTTTATATATTCAATACACTGCAATGAAAATTATAATAGGCTTTCTAGAATTTGACAGACAATTCTAAAAATTATTTAGAAATACAAAGTATCTCATATAGCAAAATTTGGTAATGAACAAAATTGGAATACTTAAAATATCTGACTACAGGAATTACACTAAAGCTACAATAATCAAGACATTGTGATACTGAATTTGATTATAGGTCAATTCATAATTGGTCAGGGTGGGAAAAGATATCTCTTTTTTAATAAACGGTGCTGGAAAAAATTGTTTATCTCAATGGATAAAATTCCAAACTATCTAATTCCATACACAAAAAGTAATTTGAGATGAATCCTAGATCTAAAATGCTAGCATTGCTAAACTTCTTGAAGCAATTGGGAGAATATAATCATGAACCTAGAGTACACAAAAATCTATTGGACAGAATGTTTAAAGCACAAGCCATTTAAACTAGTCATCAACAGATCTGATGAACACGTTGTGGTATATTCATACCATGGAATACTACTTGTTAATTAAAGGGAGTCAGTTATGAAGTACATGACAGTGTGGATGAACCTCACAGATATTATGCTAAATGAAAGAATTTGGACACAAGCACATATTGTAGAAATAAATTTGTATAAAGTCAAAGAACAGACAAACGAATCTTTGATTATAGAAATCTCAAGTGGTTGCCTCTGCACATGGCGGGCGGGGGGGCAGGGTGGATTGAGTGCAAAAATTCAAAAGGGGGTTTTTCTGGAGGAAAAAAAAAATATATATATATATAGACATATATCGAGGTGATAAATTGTTATATACAATCGTGAAAATTCATTGAACACTGGATATCTGTGCATTTTATGAAGTTTATGAAACTTCAATTAAAAAGAATTTGAAACTGAAAATCTGACAATTGACAGCTTCCTTCTGGATTTCATTGTGGACATCCTGCTTTCAGGTACCCAAATCATCTTGCCACTTGAAGTTAATCTCATGGAGCAAAAACACCCAATTCATTGGATAACACACATATATTTGTTCAGAAATAATCATGCATTATACTGAAAATGAAAGAAATATGGGGATAAAGTTATGTCACAACAAAAATCAAAGGAGAATTTTAGCAAAATATGAGGGAACACAAATGTGTATGTGTGCATCTAGTCTTTATTTCGTCCATATACCTTATACATACTTTATAATCATCTGTATGTTAGATAAATATATTGCAGTATTCTACTTCTGTTTACAATGGCTTTGCTTTGGATGCTATTGCAATATAATTTGATTCACAAGGTTCTATGACCCTTATATATTCATTGTGAAGTGGGCTTGTTAATGCTACATGATCCTTCCTGTCCTATAGAGCAGCATCTCAGGTACTCAAGGGACTAGGAAGTCAAACAATGCCAGCTACTCTGACAACTAAGACACTGGCCCCTTTTTGACTAATCAGGTGGTTGACTAATATTGATTTAATACTAATAACCTTTATAACGTGGACTCCGATTTTTTCTCCCTGGGGCGTTTCAACTGAAGGGTTGACTTTTAAAGTCCTTCACTTAATTTGGATTAGACAATTTGGAAGACTCAGGCACTTGAGAATTTGGGACCCTTTAAAGCTATCAATAATATGTAATATTCAGCCATAAGGGCGTCTGTTTCCAGGTTCCAGAAAGGTGATGGTCATATATTGATGTGATGCTCAGGGAAACAAGGATGGTCTCATTTGACTAGGTGGTACATGCTTCTTAAAATAGTTTACATTGGTGGGTGAGAGAATAAGAGTGGCAAAAATGTTCTGTATATAGACACAAAGAAATGGGTAATTAACATATTAACAAAATACATAATCCCTTCAATTAAATTGAAAATCAATTCTAAGTCTCATTTATTTCCTTAACCTAGACATGCATATATCTTTTTTAAACAATATGCCTGAATACTACTTTATTTTGGATCTTACTTTATCTTAAATAAAACTTTATTTCATTATAATCTAAATAAGCCCTTTGCTCTCAAGTTCTATTCTAAAAGTTTCCACAGCACGTAGTTTTCAATACAAATGAAGATTGTATTGAAATCTTGAATACTAACTATCCCTCTTAATTCTTTCAAAGAGCAAATATCCAAGGGAAATATTCAGGTCACATCATTTTATCTATTGTCAACTACTACCCTCTCCACACTTGCACCATACGGCACAACCACCACTTATATTTCTTGTAATATTATTGAAGTCAGCTAAAGATAAAATAAGTTAAAAACACAATTCTTTATTACACTATACATACAAAGGAAAGAAAATTTGCTTGCTTTATTCTGCATCTTTAAAAATGCTTTTATATTTTCATTGTGCAAGTAATTTATGTTCATTTCTCTAAAAGAATAGTACATGATGTAACAGAAATTATTAGTTGATCATTTAACAGCTATTCTCTCTCATTGATGTCATTCACTGTGATGCTCAATAAATTCCAGATATTATAAGGAAAAGATGGGATTCGTCATCAAAGGACATAGAATGAAGGCTGTTAAGCAGTTTTGACCCTCTGTGCTGATAGGTTTGGCTTTACTCTCTGAGCTAAGATGATGGGAGTAGCTGTAATTTTGTATCAAGTACAAACTGAAATTGGGAAAAGACTGTGTAAAGCTATCCTGAAGGAATGTCTTCTTACAGTCTATATTGCAGTTGGTATACTGTGTATACATTAGAGAGTATATAGAGATTAGTATCTTTCTAGGTTTGTATTTTATGTCAGTTACTATATTTGACATGTAAAATACAATGAGCAAAGCCAGACAGTTTCTGCCTTCACAGAGATTACAGTACAGTGAGGGAATGAGAAAACTCTATTAATCGAATAATCATACAAATAAATATTAAAGAACCACCAGAGTAAGTGCTATCAGGTAAAGGCACATGATAGTGTAACTTGTAATTGTAGGATCATTTCCAGTCAGAAATGTTCGAAGGAACAACTGGTGTGCCAAGGCCCTGTTTTTTAACTAGCAATTTTTTTAAACAACAACCAAAATGTCACATTTAGTGAGCATTTCCATGAGTTAATATTCTATTCGTTCTGAAAACAGTATAAAACAATATGAATATGTTTGTACACCGATGTTCTTAGCAACATGATTCACAAGAGCCAAAAGGTGGAAACAATCAAAATGTCTATTGACAGATGACTGGATAAACAAAATGTGATATATACATATAATGGGGTATTATTCAGTCTTAAAAAGGAATGAAATTCTGATACATGTTACCCCATGGATGAACCTAGAAACATGCTAAGTGAAGTAAGCCCGACACACTAAAAGACAGATATTGTATGATTCTACCTATATGAGGTACATAGGATACTCATATGCAGAGAGACAGAAAGTAGAATGGTGGTGGCCAGGGGCTTGTGGAAAGATGAATGGGGAGTTAAGGTTTAATGGGTACAGTTTCAGTTTGGGATAATAAAAGAGTTCTGGAGAGAGATGGTGATGGTTGCACAACAATGAGAATGTATTTAATGCCACTGAATTATACACGTTTAGAAATGGTTAAAATAGGTCATGCATATTTTATCACAATAAAGAAAATAGTATACATCACATATGTAGAAGCAAAACTGAAGACTATACTGTATGTTTCTAACCAAGTTAGAATTTTTCCATAGTGATTTCTTTAGAAGCAATCTTAGGAGTATTAATTTAAAAATAGCCACTATAGTAAGCTTTAAAAACGTAAATAACATCTTAGACACATAATTGGAGATGTAATTAGACCTGTCAGCTTACTAATGTTTGCAATTATAAAAGTAATGCTTCAAATAAAAGATAGTAAACATTACCCCTCTTTCTAAATAACATGAATACTTCTGACTGCTTCTAAAACAAAAGACATGTCTATAAGGAGAGTGCAAATAAATACAGAAACCATATGGACTGCATGTTCATTGACACTATGGGCCTGAGTTTGATCTACAGAATTCTATATGTTGAAGTAAAGAGGTTCTCTAGCCCAATTATCTAACAGAACAAAAATTTAAACTACAGTGTGTCACAAAAAATTAATTTGCACCTTAAAAATCAAAGAAACTTAGAATTATGAAGCACCATTAATGATTTCCTTATATCATCATCTTTCCAGTCTGTTATTTTCCCATAATGAGGATAATTGCTTTTGCAACATGTTGTCCTCATTCTCTCTTGCATTGTTAAAATTTATAAATAACACACTATATTCTAAACTCTCCTCAATTTTGTGTGTGTGTGTGTGTGTGTGTGTGTGTATGTGCCTCTCCTGTTTGATCCTTTGTTTTTAATTCCATTTCACTTTATATTTTAGCCAAGAGGCTTTCAAACTTTTTGGTTTCTGGCATCCTTAGAGTCTCACTAATTATTTCATATTATCCTGAGACCAAAAGGAATACCTAAGAATTTTCATTTTTTAAAGTAGTTAGATCTAAACTAAGTACTTATATCCAACAACTTAGTAGTTATATGAAACATGAACACCCATTAATTGGAGAAAAATATTTATTTCATTCTGAAGTAAGTACAAATTCTTACTAATGAAATGTGTATGCTTCTTGGGAAATGCACATCTTAAACCTTAGCATTAGACTGGAAAGACTACTCTTTTCCTATTCTACACTGATGATTGTACTTGTCTTATAATTGAAACTAAAATAAGCACACTTATGCAAAGATATGACAACATCAAAACTTATATAGCATGATCTAATGATAAACAAATAAGTTACCTTGAGATAATAGTTCACATGGTGTAGGATATGTCAAGTATCATTGATACCCTCAAAAACCTAAAATATCCAGGGTATTTCTGACAGTTCATTGCAGTACCTTGGGGTGTCAAAGTACCCAATTTGAGAACTATGATTTTAGACACTGCTTTTGAAATCTTTATTTGGTAAGCTTGTTGAAATATTATAGTCGTCCTCAGTTGCCTAGTCCACCAGGGGATTAATATATAATTTTCACAAATATCTGCTATTCTTTACTTAAACAAGCAAAACAAAAAACTATTTTTAAAAAGGTTTCTGCCTTAGAATATAATGCTTTAACTGCTTTGAATCACAGCAAAGTCAAAGGAAGCAGAGTGGGTCTTGGTTCTCACTGTGGCACTGCCTTGATCTTTATCTGTGAGCAAGCTGATTACCTGTCTATTCACAATCACCTAGATTGGGACAATAGAGATTTGTCATGAAATATTGATTTTCATGAATAAAAATATTCAACTGGGCATTGTGTTTTCATAATTATTCATAAAGCTTCAAATAATCCAAATCACCTTAACTCATCTAAATTTTAGTAAGAAATCCTCATACTTTATTAGCTATTCATTATCCGTTGCAATTTCTGGAGACTCCATTGTATCATATGAGCAATAAAATGGAAGAAGATGAAAATAACTCCCCTAAAAATGGCATCTCCTTGTTTCCTCTCACTTCACAATACAGAAATTGTCTTTGTGATAACGTTTCTTATTTTGGAATATTCTTCTTCCAGTATTAATCTATACTAATACCCGCTTTCAATTCATCATTACATACTTTAAAACATCATAATGATTAGTTTCTGGGTTTAGCTTTGAAATGTAAAGAATTTGGAAGTTATGACTGCCGTCCTTACAACAACAGCAAAAAACCAAACAAGAAGAAAATCAACAATTTTCTTGAAACTATCGGAGAACTTAGATGGCAAGGTAGACCACAATCCCAAAATTCTAAAAGATAGGCTGATCTAGAGAACCACAGCAAGATATTCAGACCTGGAACAGAGCCACTGGTGAGAATACACAAATGGTAATTTTGATGCATTTCTGGAGGCTGACTGCAGACTATCATGAAAGTGATACTTTTAGGGGGCACTGTCTTGGAAAGGCCACCACACATTAATGAGTTTTACCTCCAGAAACCCCACTGGGTTCTCCTGGTGAGATCTGAGAAAGATCCTCCCTATTGGCTCTGGCAGGGAAAGGGGAAAAGTAAGCATTGTGAAATAAACCCAGAGACTTCTCCATAACAAAGGCTTCATTTCCACGAAAGACACTTCACCAGAGCTTATGCCACGTGGGGAAGGGGCATTCCTCACACTCCAGCCCCCTCTAGTCTTCTTGTCTCACCTAATGGGATGCATTTTCCAAATCATCGAATTGTTGGAATCGTATAATATGTAGCCATTTCAGACTGGCTTCTTTCACTTAGCAATTACATTTAAAGTTCATCTATGTTTTTTTGTGGCTGGAGAGTTCCTTTCCTTTTACTGATGAATAATATTTCATTGTACAGCTGCACCACAGTTTGTCTTTCAGTTCACTTATTCATGAACATTTTGGTTGCTTCTAGCTTTGGTGATTATGAATAAAGCTGCTATTAAATTCACATGCAGGTTTTTGTGTGGAAATGTTTTCAAATCAGTTGGGTAAATACGTAGGACATGATTACTAAAATCATGTGGTTAAGACTATGCTTAGCCTTGTAAAAAGCTGTCAAACTGTCTTCCAAAGCAGCTACACCATTTTGCAATCCTATTGCTCTATCTCCTCGACAGCATTTGATGTTGTCAGTGTTTTATATTTTAGCTATTCTAACAGGTGTGTAGTGATATCTCATTGTTGTCTTACTTTGAAATTCATCAATGACCAATAAGGTTGAGCACCTTTTCAAATGCTTCCTTGACATCTGTATATCATTTCTGACAGTGTTTAGATATTCTCCCCATTTTTTAATTGGTTTGTGTGTTTTCTTACTGTTGGGTTTCAAGTGTTATTTGCATATTTTGGACACAATACTTTATTAAATATTGTCTTCAAATAATGCCTTCCACTCTGTGGCTTCTCCTTTCATTCCCTTAATAGGTTGTGGGGTTTTTTGCCAAAATTTTTAATTTTAATAAAGTCCAACTTGTCCATCTTTTCTTTCATGGCTCATACTTCTAGTGTTGTATATCAAAATTTATCACCAAATCCAATGTCACAAATTTTTCTCCAATGTTTTATTTGAAAGATTTAGTTATATATTTAGCCCTATAATCTATTTTAAGCTAAATTTTTCAGGGCTGTGTCTAAATCTTTTTGCATATGGATATCCAATTGTTCCTGTACCATTTGTTGAAAAAAACGCTCTCCACTGAATTGCCTTTGCTTTTTTGCCAAGATCAGTTGGCTATATTTGTGTGGATTTATTTCTGGATTCTCTATTCTGTTCCATTGGTCTATGTATCTCTTCTTTCACCAATACCACACTGCCTCTATTAATGCAGTTTTAAGTAAGTCTTAAAATAGAGTAGTGCAAGTGGAGTTTTGAACCAGCCTTGTTTTTTTGTTTTCCCTCTTGACGTCCTTTTTGGCTTGTCTTCCTTCCAAAGATTATAGTATGATAAGAGAAGAAAAACGGGAACTTTTCAATGAGAAACCTGACAACACTACCTCAGTCAGGTGATCAAGATCAATATTAATGGTGATAAGTCATTCTAATATGATATAATGAAAATGTCACTTTACATCTGTGGTCTTCTTCCCAGAAACCCACGCCAGTCTAACCCTGAGAAAAAGTATAAGACCAATCCCAATAGAGGGGCATTCTACCAAACACTTGGTCAATACTTCTCAAAACTGTCAAGGTCATCAGAAACAAGGAGAAGTTTGAGAAAAGTGTCTCAGTCAGCAGGTGCCTAAGGAGATGTAACTATTAAAAGTAATGTGTTGGGCTTCCCTGGTGGCACAGTGGTTGGGAGTCCACCTGCCGATGCAGGGGACACGGGTTCGTGCCCCGGTCTGGGAAGATCCCACATGCCGCGGATTGGCTGGGCCCATGAGCCATGGCCGCTGAGCCTGCGCGTTCGGAGCCTGTGCTCCGCAACGGGAGAGGCCACAACGGTGAGAGGCCCATATACCGCAAAAAAAAAAAAAAAAAAAAAAAAAAAGTAATGTGGTAACCTGAATAGGTTCATGGAACAGAAGACGACGATTCGGTTAAAAATTAAGGAAATATGAATAAAATATGTAATTTTGTTAATAATAATATATCAATATTGGTTCATTAATTATAATGAATGTACCATACTACTACTATGAGGTGTTAACAATAGGATAAACTGGGTGTGGAGTGTATGGGAACTTTATACAGTCTTTGCAATTTTTTAATCTAAAAGTGTTCTAAAATAAAATGTTTATTTAAAAATAATGATTTGCTATCTGAAGTAAATTCATGATGAATATTTCCTTTGAATGAGAGGGAAATAGACAACTATTTGCACAAGATAATACAAGTTAATGCGATTTTCTTCTTCAGATGAAGGGAAGCCAACATAAGAAGGTAGATAACAAGCAAATTTTCAACAATATGTACAAACACTAAACATTAACTTGGAAGTATTATTTTTAATGTTAGAAATTTAGAACCAAAATATCAACTTGGCCAACCCTTCCTTAGGTTCATATTTTCTAGTACATTCTCTGCATAGAAACAATAGCTTACGAAATAAAGTGTTGCTCCCATTGGCCTGAGGAGTTAATTCTAAATGGACCAAGCCTACAGTTGGAAAGCATATTCAGCTTCACTCATAGTAAGCTTCTATATGGATTTTTATATTGTGGTTCAGAGGATGAACAGAAACGGCTTGTATAGCTGTCTCTTAAATGTCGGCAGGCAAAATAACAAAATTAAGTTCCAGTAACAGCATTCACTTTTCACAGCCCCAGAGAACATGAACATAAAAATAATAAGATAGTCTCAAAGGGTTTAACCAAGGGGTCATTAACATAAAGCTGCTCCTAGAAATGTGCCCTTGAACTTGAATTCTTTTGTAAATTAGAAAGCAGCATGGGAAAATACACACATTTTTAAAGCATCATCAATTTAGTGAATATATCTAGGTTATAATGATAAAATTTTACGTGACAAGAGACTGGAATAATTGGTATCTCCACAGAGTTCAACATTTAATAATGGTGCCTATGCTGTTAACCTCTCTAATCTGAGGAAATTACAGACGCTCCAGCATTGACATACATATTTTTACTTTTACAGTGAATTATTGGATTATTTTGTCATGTAGTCTTGAAGTCCAGGTGCTGTTTATTGGTTTTAGTTTATAATAATTCAGTCTGACTCTTTATTGATTTCCTTCATTCCCAATATATTGTTTCTGCTACCCTCAGAGTCCTAGAGCCACTCAAGACATTATGTACTTCCAAGCTTATGTGTCCTGGTCTTCCCTTCAGTGGCCTTAAACACAGCAACAGCAGTCAATCAGTGAAAGCCTGTTTCAAATTATTTTCTGGTTTTATTTGTCTTTGGAATTGATGTTAGCACGTTAGGACTGGAAGTAGCCTGTACAGGAAGAGGCAGGAAGTGAGAACTTCCAAAATCATCAATTTCAGGAATCATGGTCTCAGGTCAAATTGCAATTCAAGTTATTTATATTTTATTGATTCCAATTCTGTTTGTAAAACAAACTTTTAAAAATATTTTTTGATCTTAAGCCCTGGTGTGAAGGATAATTGCAAAGGAGAAACTAGAGAAGAGGGTTGGTTTTGCTTGTTTTTCCTTACCACTGGAGTGGTCCTTAGGAAATATACTCAATTTCTATACAACACTTTTAGTCCATCTGTAAAATGGAACATATCATCATGATTATTTCACAGTGATAGCTATGAACATTAAGTAAAAAAGTTGATAGCAACTCACAGTGTAAGAAGTGGATAGCAATTTACAGAGTGCTAGCATAAAATAAATCCTTTCAGTAAGACTTGATTTGAATGAATTTGTTATCAAAATTTGGCAACATTCTTAAGTTTGGTAACTAACTTTGTAGACTTTATTTGCTAACTGTAGACCTCCCCAAATTCACTTACTTCAGGACAGGTTTTGCTTACGTGCAAGGATAAAATACCAGGTAAGCAGCACAGAGCATGCTGGGTGGTTTCTCACACATAGTTTTTATTTAATCTTCATAAAACCCTGGAAGTTATGTTTCTTGATCTCATTTTATGGATGAGAATTCTGATGCTCAGAGGGGGCTAGTCACATTTATAAACTTATACACCTAGTAGGTTGAGAGGCAGGATGTAGACCTTGGGAATACCTGGCTACAAGGTGCTTCCACTTTCTGGTAGAGGCTATTGTCTGTCTTTTCCTCCAATATATTGAGCTTGCACAGTGAATTTGTAAATACGACTGCATGGCCTGCATTTAACAAAGTCGCTTAGAAGTATAAGATGCTGTGTAAAATTATGGCTTAGGAGTCATTAGTCTAAGTAGAGACAAGGGCTACAACATGCCCTTTTGTACTTCAGGGTGAAGGAAGCACAGTGTTGCTGGATGGTAACTCAGCAGTTGGTCTGATAGGTGGCAAGGTGGCCAGAGTTAGCAGTGTTTCTGAACCATTCACTATATGTGCCAAACACAAAAGAAAGAAAAATAGTCATGAAACACTGCTAGGCAATGAGGCTACTATGGGAAACATTATCAACTCCTTGGTGTTTTTATTCTTATGGGTATTTAGTAAAGCTTAGTAGAATGTACATTTTAAAAGTTAAAGGATGTTATAGCTTTAGTATGTTTTCCTTTATTCACGCTGGATTAGAGGAACAGAGTATTAATAATACTCCTCTCTACACATAGGGAGATATATCTAAAGTTTTCTCACACCTAGAGCTGAATAAGATCAAGTCATGATAACCTGATGTTTCCAGGCCTTCTTAATCTGTGGATAAAAATGTCATATTTATATCAAACTAACAAATTACAGTGACTCTGCAGGACCATTCTGTAGAGCCCAGTTCACAAGGCTCCTGACTACATTTAGCAAACAAGATCTCTGGGAAATGGTGGCAGTGAGGAGTTAAAGGATGCTGATTTATTATTATTATTAGGGAATGCTCAAACAAACAAAACAAACAAATCCTAATCTCTACACATTTAAACTTGTTTTGGGGTAAGACTGTTTCCTTTCTGACATATACAGCTATTTTCTCATTCCCTGCCACTGACAACCCATGTAGGTTTGATAAAGTCATCACTGATCTCTGAGCCTCAACTCCGGAGTATATTTTGTTTGTGAAGAGAACTTCAGCCTATGTGGTGAAGTACTTCTTACGGACCTCCTCTTCCCCACCCCATGTACCACTGTATATATCAGTGGATCAATGGGATGGTGGTAAACCATTGTTAATTCTGGTTACAAATAGAAGCACCCCTGTTTCTGTGTGTATAGTTGTGCATGTGTGATGTGAACAAGGGTAAGGGTATTTGACCTCTCCTCCCAACATTCAAGCTCTAAATGTGCATGGTTACAGTGGAGGAGAGAAAACTTAGCTCAGCCTATTACAAATCAAAATTATGTGGTCTTCATATACAAATACACAAGCAGTAGACACAAAGAAAACATTAGTTGATTGTTAAAAATTTAATTTTTAGAATAATTTATGGATATTCATTACTTAAAAAAATACTTTTCCAGATAAAGTTGAAGTTTTAATAATCCTCTGTGAACTGTAAAGGAAATATTATATAAATATCATTTGATTTTGCTTCGACAATGTAGAAAGCAACTTAATGGATCAGAAACCCCAAATAGTCTTTGGCATCATTTGCAATCTTTGGTGAATTCGATTTAATGAATAAACTAAAAGAGTTCTTGAGATGTTTATCAGGTTAGAAAATCCTGGAGTCATATAAGGTCCATTCCAAAAACGAATACTATTAGTGTTGTTGCTGCTATCTTTTAGAAAATTGGCACAAGAGATATAATAATTTAGATTAAATGCCTATGTAAATAATAGCTTTTTATTACAAACCGTAAACCTGCTTCTTATTTACTATAATATGATATAAAGTCAACAACATCTAGGTTACTTTTCTGGTCTCCTGAGGTGAAATTTTATTAGAGATTAGATAGGAAGTTCTACCATTTAAGAGGGACATATTTCTTTACAGAATATTGTTGGTCCAAGGACAGCTTAACGTACTAGAATATAAATTTTACAGATACTTTACAAATAGGACATTAGTTTTTGACAAAGTCAGAAAACATGAAATTTCAGAATTCTAACATACTTGTATTAAAGATGAGGGCTAGAGATGTCAAAATTCAAATTGCTTAACCTTAGTCATATAGTGAATTTTGACTGGTTGCAATCCAAGCCCTCTCTTTTCCAGTTCTGGGAATTTTCTACTGGGCAAAGTATACTGTTGAAATTGTAGTTCCAACACTCTTTGCTAGAAGTACCTAATGCCTCCAATTACTATCAGCCAATAAATCTCAACTGGGGGGATTTTAGCCTACTGGAGAAGTTTGTCAATGTCTGGAGAATATTTTAATTGTTACAAATTAGTAAACAACTGAGGGGAGAAGACCGAGGAGGTTGCTACTGGCAACTACTGGATGCTAAACATTTTACATTCCACAGGACAGCCCTTAGAGCAGCGACTTCTGACCCCACAGGTAAATAGCACTGAGGTTGAAATACTCTGCACTAAGTATTTCTCAACTTGAATTCTCAGGTGTCAAATGACAAATATATTCCATCTCCTATGTCAACTTCAGTTACTCAGTAGTAACTGGAGGCCCATGTTGGGAACAAAAAGCAGCAGAAATGTGTCCAGTTTTCTCAGAGAGAGGGGAACGGTTCTACCACGCATTTGCAGCTTAATAAATATTATTTTTAACTTAATGTGATGGTTGTTTCACAATGTTGAAGTTAGAGATTGTTAGTGTTTGTTATTTTTTAAAAGCCTTTCTCCTGAATCTCCCTAGAGATTCTTTTGGTGATATGGTGTTTAAATTAGCACATTACTACAACACTTCTGGCATACACAGTTTTATGTGGATTAGGGAGCCATTTTTCTCAAATTCTTAGAGATGAAGGATGAGTTTTATTCTTTCAAATGTATTTCCAATGTATCATGGATTTATACTTTTAAAAAATAATAAAAGTAAATAATTAGCAAAATAATTCTTCAAAATATACATCCAATTGGCAAAATTTTAAATTATTAGATCAAATAAACTTTAAACATTGTCTTGTCACTTTGTAATAAAAGTTCTAAAACACTCTCAATTATTTTAGTTATCTCAATGAGATTGGGTAACATCTCTTATGGACTGGAAAGTGTGTGAGGAGTACAGTTAGAGTATCATAAACAATTGTAAAAACATCTTTTATTTTTCATTCAACAAACATTTATTCTGGGCCTGATGGGATTATGCACTGCATTAGGATCCAGGAATACAGAGGTAAAATGCAGTCTCAACCTTCATGGAATTCTCAAAAAAAAAAAAAGCTCATAGGTACAGGGAACAGATATTATGTATCCCTAGAGGCAGGGGATTTGGGGGGCGGGCAGTGGCGTGAGAAATGTGTAAATATAAAAAGGAAAAAAGGAAAAGAAAAAACACACCAAACCTTCCCTTGTAATTGGATAGGTATGCTACTTGCCTTATGACTTCAACCCCTCATGATTCTAGGAATATGTCACTCATTTCTGCCCCTAAGTTTACGTTTTTCTTACTCTCTTGGACTGCAAGTCCTTCCCTTCTACTCTCTGCCTGTTTAAACTCTACATGATCCAAAGAGCAATTTCAATCCCATCCCCTTAGGAATTCTGCTCTGCCTCACTTGAGTACTTATTCAATAATCTTTCCTCTGAATTCTCACAACACTTCCAGAACGAGGCATATAATTGAAAAAAATAATACAGAAATGAAACAAAACTTGTTGAATGAATGGATAAGTGAAGATACTCTTCTTCTCATTGCTCAGTGTGCTCCCATCAAGAGTGAAACTGTGTTGCCAAGTATAAATTTTATATGACATGTGAAGCAGCCCACATTCAAGTTTCAGAGGAACCCAAATTTTGACTGATTACTCTTTTGATTAACATCATTACTGCTAGGCTTGAGTCCCAGATTTAGCATTCAAAAGGCAAGCTGGCTTAGTACAAAGAAAGCCTTTCTCATGCCCAAGGTCTGGACCATCATTTTGGTCTGCTAAAAGGCAACATGCGAAGATCTTGTGAAGATTTTGAAAAGTACAGGATGAGATTAGAACCTGAGAGATGTGAAGTCAGAGAGACAACTGTGAGGGGACAGAGCTAAGAACCCTGCTTAGAACTTGGATCTTGCAAATCCTCTGGACTCTGAGTCAATGTGGGATAACCTGTGGGAGTGAAAGCGAGGATTTTATAGTTCATTAAGCTGGGTGGAGGTGGGGAAGGAATTCTCAGTCTAGTGGAGGAGCCTGATATATCACTTCAATAGAGATGGTTTTCAGTCGAAGATATTAGTCATTATGGGTAACAGGAGTGTAGAGGACGCTGAGAGATTTCTAGTGTGGAGAAGATTGTGTCACAAATGTTTCTCTGGGGTTGTTGACTAAGGGATAGTACTTCTTTGCCACCAATTTCACACTCTAGAAATATGGGTCGAATACACTTTTAACTAAACTGATAAGGAGAAAACTACTCAAGTGTATTTACAACACGGCAAAATAATAACTGCTCATGCATGTCACGTAAGTCATTTATACCCCTTTAATTACATTCCAGGCTATTTAAATGCATTTGAACCCCAGTGATTATATGAAATAATAAAATGGGAACTGAACTTGTAGGGAAGAATGTGTTTGCAATCCATCTTTGCTGTAGCCAATAGTTGTCCATATGACACTGAAACTAGGATTTGATGCCCATGACAGGCAAGATGAGTAACATGGTGTTTTGCTGCAAGTATTGCAAAATGATGATTCAGGTATTTTTAAAGCTCATTATCTTCCTCAAAATGGAGACTACTTAAAATTTCTCTACTGATTTAACCCTGATAGCTAGAAAGAAATGTATGTGCCTTTCTTGCTTCCAATTACCTTCCCTTATCCTTAGTAGCTACAATCTCAATTCATCTTTTTAATAACTTGTAGTTTGAATGGCTAAACAGTACCACAGAGAGTCATTTTCCTTGTAAAATATGTTGATTTTAAATTAAACATATCTGTATGAGGCTGAATAATCTTTGAAAAATGTTTACTAGAGTTGGGACATCATAGGAGTGTTACTGCGGTTATTGAGATATTGTCACTCTGTAATTCTGAAGCAAATGCTGTTAATTACCATTGTACAGTATGCTAATTGTACTTTAGCTCTGATGTGACATCTCATTCAATAGGTTTAGGAAACTGGGATAGTAAAATTATTTTTTAAAAAATTGATAGGCTGTTTATTGTTTCTCTTCTCATTACCTTCAACTACATTACACCAAAAGAGAAATAACATTATGTGTAAGAAGAGCATACCATACAGATAGAATAGAATTATTTGTGGAGAGATTATTACATTACTACAATAATATTAGTAAGTGATTGAAAAAAGCATTTATTCTAATGCTCAATCAAATGTACAAAAATAATGTGGACAATAGAAAATGAAAAAGTAGTCATCTGAATGACTGACTACAAAAATGCACATTATATACTCTTTTTTTGTATTAGTTTTTTAATTTTTAAATTTTACTTAATTTATTTTTTTATACAGCAGGTTCTTATTAGTCATCAATTTTATACACATCAGTGGATACATGTCAATCCCAATCACCCAATTCAGCACAACACCACCCCCACCACCATGGCTTTCCCTCCTTGGTGCCCATACGTTTGTTCTCTACATCTGTGTCCCAACTTCTGCCCTGAAAACCAGTTCATCTGTACCATTTTTCTAGGTTCCACATACACGCTTTAATATATGATATTTGTTTTTCTCTTTCTCACTTACTTCACTCTGTATGACAGTCTCTAGATCCACCCACGTCTCAACAAATGACTCAATTTCGTTCCTTTTTATGGCTGAGTAATATTCCATTGTATATATGTACCACCTCTTCTTTATCCATCTGTCTGTCGATGGGCATTTAGGTTGCTCCCATGATCTGGCTATTGTAAATAGTGCTGCAATGAACATTGGGGTGCATGTGTCTTTTTGAATTCTGGTTTTCTCTGGGTATATGCCCAGTAGTGGGATTGCTGTATCACATGGTAATTCTATTTTTAGTTTTTTAAGGAACCTCCATACTGTCCTCCATAGTGGCTGTATCAATACACATTCTCACCAACAGTGCAAGAGGGTTCCCTTTTCTCCACACCCTCTCCAGCATTTGTTGTTTGTAGATTTTCTGATGATGCACATTCTAACTGGTGTGAGGTGATACCTCATTGTAGTTTTGATTTGCATTTCTCTAATGATTAGTGAAGTTGCACAGCTTTTCATGTGCTTCTTGGCCATCTGTATGTCTTCTTTGGAGAAATGTCTATTTAGCTCTTCTGCCCATTTTTGGATAGGGTTGTTTGTTTCTTTAATATTCAGCTGCATCAGCTATTTACATATTTTGGAGATTAATCCTTTGTCCATTGATTCATTTGCAAACATTTTCTCCCATTCTGACGGTTGTCTTTTTGTCTTGTTTACGGTTTTCTTTGCTGTGCAAAAGCTTTGAAGTTTCATTAGGTCCCATTTGTTTATTTTTGTTTTTATTTTCATTACTCTAGGAGGTGGATCAAAAAAGATCTTGCTGTGATTTATGTCAAAGAGTGTTCTTCCTATGTTTTCCTCTAAGAGTTTTATAGTGTCCAGTCTTACATTTAGGTCTCGAATCCATTTTGAGTTTAGTTTTTCTGTATGGTGTTAGGGAGTGTTCTAATTTCATTCTTTTACATGTAGCTGTCCAGTTGTCCCAGCAACACTTATTGAAAAGACTGTCTTTTCTCCATTGTATATCCTTGCCTCCTTTGTCATAGATTAGTTGACCATAGGTGCGTGGGTTCATCTCTGGGCTTTCTATCTTGTTCCATTGATCTATGTTTCTGTTTTTGTGCCAGTACCATATTGTCTTGTTTAATGTAGCTTTGTAGTATAGTCTGAAGTCAGGGAGTCTGATTCCTCCAGCTCCGTTTTTTCCCTCAAGACTGCTTTGGCTATTCAGGGTCTTTTGTGTCTCCATAAAAAATTTTAAGATTTTTTGTTCTAGTTCCGTCAAAAATGCCATTGGTAATTTGATAGGGATTGCATTGAATCCATAGATTGCTTTGGGTAGTATAGTCATTTTCACAATGTTGATTCTTCCAATCCAAGAACATGGTATATCTCTCCATCTGTTGGTATCATCTTTAATTTCTTTCTTCAGTGTCTTATAGTTTTCTGCATACAGGTCTTTTGTCTCCTTAAGTAGGTTTATTCCTAGGTATTTTATTCTTTTTGTTGCAATGGTAAATGGGAGTGTTTCCTTAATTTCTCTTTCAGATTTTTCATCATTAGTGTATAGGAATGCAAGTGATTTCTGTGCATTAATTTTGTATCTTGCTACTTTACCAAATTCATTGATTAGCTCTAGTAGATTTCTGGTGGCATTTTTTAGGATTCTCTATGTATATTATCATGTCATCTGCAAACAGTGACAGTTTTACTTCTTCTTTTCCAATTTGTATTCCTTCTATTTCTTTTTCTTCTCTGATTGCCTTGGCTAGGACTTCCAAAACTATGTTGAATAATAGTGGTAAGAGTGGACATCCTTGTCTTGTTCCTGATCTTAGAGGAAATGCTTTCATTTTTTCACCATTGAGAATGATGTTTGCTGTGGGTTTGTCGCATATGGCCTTTATTATGTTGAGGTAGGTTCCCTCTATGCCCACTTTCTGGGAGTTTTTCTAATAAATGGGTGTTGAATTTTGTCAAAAGCTTTTTCTGCATCTATTGAGATGATCATATGGTTGTTATTCTTCAGTTTGTTAATATAGTGTATCACACTGATTGATTTGCATATATTGAAGAATCCTTGCATCCCTGGGATAAATCCCACTTGATCATGGTGCATGATCCTTTCAGTGTGTAGTTGGGTTCTGTTTGCTAGTATTTCATTGAGGATTTCTGCATCTATATTCATCAGTGATATTGGTCTGTAATTTTCTTTTTTTGTAGTATCTTTGTCTGGTTTTGGTGTCAGGGTGATGGTGGCCTCATAGAATGAGTTTGGGAGTGTTCCTTCCTCTGCAAATTTTTGGAAGAGCTTGAGAAGGATGGGGGTTAGCTCTTCTCTAAATGTTTAATAGAATTCACCTGTGAAGCCATCTGGTCCTGGAGTTTGTTGGAAGATTTTTAATCAGTTTCAATTTCATTACTTGTAATTGGTCTGTTCATATTTTCTATTTCTTCCTGGTTCAGTCCTGGAAGGTTATACCTTTCTAAGAATTTGTCCATTTCTTCCAGGTTGTCCATTTTATTGGCATAGAGTTGCTTGCAGTAGTCTCTTAGGATGCTTTGTATTTCTGTGGTGTCTATTGTAACTTCTCCTTTTTCATTTCTAATTTTATTGATTTGAGTCCTCTCCCTCTTTTTCTTGATGAGTCTGGCTAATGGCTTATCAATTTTGTTTATCTTCTCAAAGAACCAGCTTTTCGCTTTATTGATCTTTACTATTGTTTTCTTCATTTCTATTTCATTTATTTCTGCTCTGATTTTTATGATTTCTTTCCTTCTGCTAACTTTGGGTTTTGTTTGCTCTTCTTTCTCTAGTTCCTTTAGGTGTAATGTTAGGTTGTTTATTTGAGATTTTTCTTGTTTCTTGAGGTAGGTTTGTAGAGCTATAAACTTCCCTCCTAGAACTGCTTTTGCTGCATCCCCTAGGTTTTGGATTGTAGTGTTTTCATTGTCTTTTGTCTCTATGTATTTTTTGATTTCTTCAGTGATCTCTTGGTTATTTAGTAACGTATTGCTTTGCCTCCATGTGTTTGTGTTTTTTACGTTTTTTTCCCTCTGTAATTCATTTCTAATCTCATAGCGTTGTGGTCAGAAAAGATGCTTGATATGATTTCAATTTTCTTAAGTTTACTGAGGCTTGATTTGTGACCCAAGATGTGATTTATCCTGGAGAATATTCTCTGCGCACTTGAGAAGAAAGTGTAATCTGCTGCTTTTGAATGGAATGTCCTATAAACATCAATTAAATCTATCTGGTCTATTGTGTCATTTAAAGCTTCTGTTTATTTATTTTCATTTGGATGATCTGTCCGGTGTAAGTGTGGTGTTCAAGTCCCCCACTATTTTTGTATTACTGTCAATTTCCTCTTTTATAGCTGTTAGCAGTTGCCTTATATATTGATGTGCTCCTATGTTGGGTACATATATTTTTATAATTGTTATATCTTCTTCTTGGATTGATCCCTTGATCATTATGTAGTGTCCTTCCTTGTCTTTTGTAACATTCTTTATTTTAAAGTCTATTTTATCTGATATGAGTATTGCTGCTCTAGCTTTCTTTTGATTTCCATTTGCATGGAATATCTTTTTCCATCCCCTCACTTTCAGTCTGTATGTGTCCCTACGTCTGAAGTGGGTCTCTTGTAGACAGCATATATATGGGTCTTGTTTTTGTATCCATTCAACAAGCCTGTGTCTTTTGGTTAGACCATTTAATGCATTCACGTTTAAGGTAATTATCGATATGTATGTTCCTCTGACCATTTTCTTAATTGTTTTTGGTTTGTTTTTGCAGGTCCTTTTCTTCTCTTGTGTTTCCCACTTAGAGAAGTTCCTTTAGCATTTGTTGTAGAGCTGGTTTGGTGGTGCTGAATTCTCTTAGCTTTTGTTTGTCTGTAAAGCTTTTGATTTCTCCATCGAATCTGAATGAGATCCTTGCCGGGTAATCTTGGTTGTATGTTCTTCCCTTTCATCACTTTAAGTATATCATGACACTCCCTTCTGGCTTGTAGAGTTTCTGCTGAGAAATCAGCTGTTAACCTCCTTGGAGTTCCCTTGTACGTTATTTGTCATTTTTCCCTTGCTGCTTTCAATAATTTTTCTTTGTGTTTAATTTTTGCCAATTTGATTATTATGTGTTTCGGCACGTTCCTCCTTGGAGTTATCCTGTATGGGACTTGCTGTGCTTCCTGGACTTGGGTGGCTATTTCCTTTCCCATTTTAGGGAAGTTTTTGACTATAATCTCTTCAAATATTTTCTCTGGTCCCTTCTCTCTCTCTTCTCCTTCTGGGACCCCTAAAATGCGAATGTTGTTGCGTTTAATGTTGTCCCAGAGGTCTCTTAGGCTGTCTTCATTTCTTTTCATTCTTTTTTGTTTATTCTGTTCCTCAGCAGTGAATTCCACCATTCTGTCTTCCAGGTCACTTATCCATTCTTTTGCCTCAGTTATTCTGCTATTGATTCCTTCTAGTGTAGTTTTCATTTCAGTTATTGTATTGTTCATCTCTGTTTGTTTGTTCTTTAATTCTTCTAGGTCTTTTTAAAATATTTCTTTCATTTTCTCAATCTTTGCCTCCATTCTTTTTCCGAGGTCCTGGATCATCTTCATTATCATTATTCTGAATTCTTTTTCTGGAAGGTTGCCTATCTCCACTTCATTTAGTTGTTTTTCTGGGGTTTTATCTTGTTCCTTCATCTGGTACATAGCCCTCTGCCTTTTCATCTTGTCTATCTTTCTGTGAATTTGGATTTTGCTCCACAGGCTGCAGGATTGTAGTTCTTCTTGCTTCTCACATTATATACTCTTATTGATTGAGATCTAAATTTTGCTATGATTCTTCAGAGTTATTTACGTGCAAACTTAAATTACGGGGCATGTGTTTATTTATGGTACACCTGGTAAACTGTGAACTAACTTACAAGCTATGTGACTCTTGGTAATTCACTTGTTTTCTCCCCCCAGGTTTGTGATCCAGGCTCTGAGGCTAGTCTTAGTGCCAGGTAGAGGGAAATTAGAAGACAGATAGTAGTAAATCCGATGGCTATGCATTGCCAGGTATGATAGTTAAGATCCTAGCTGCAGAAAATGGCATGCTGCTGTTACCCAACTCTGAGTGTTTGTCCTGAAAGCCCACCAAAATACACTTTGCCTTGCTGTTGTGGCTACCCATGGGGAATGGAATCCTGACTCTGAACTTCAGGCTCCACATTAGGACCCTACTATCTATTGCATAAGACAAGTTTCTCTAGGATTCCTGCTTCTCACCTACCACCATCACCCTGCTTAGACCCTTCCTCTTTTGAACATGGTAGGTCAACAATTTGCCCACATTTCTCTTTTTTCCAAGCACAGATGATGCCTGGCTCTTCTCACAGTTGATATCATTTCTTTTAGAGCTAAAACCTTGTTTTTTTTTTTTTTTTTGCTATATTCCAACTATTTATCTTAGTTTAAGTCATAAGAAGTTAGTTAAATAGTACACAGTTCTTATGTACCCTTTGCCTAGCTTCCCCCCAAAGACAACATCTAACATAGCCATAGAACCTGGTCAAAACCAGGATATTGACCATTAACTACTATTAACTTAGGTATAGGTCTTGTTCAGATTTCACCAGTTTTTGCATGCACTCTTTTAATGTTTAGTACTATAAAAATTTATTACTTGTTCAGATTTGAGTAACCATGATCACATTCAGAATACAGTTGTTCCATCATCACCAACAAGTTCCCTTAGGTAACTACTGAATAGCCATAGGCTTTCCCAACCCAAAGCCCTAATGAGCTCTATTCTTCATTTATTCTTTTGTTACTTTGAGAGTTCCACATAAATGGAACTATGCCATATATAACCCACTGAGATCAACATATTTCATTCAGCATAATAATACCTTTGAGTTCTATCCAAATTGTTAGTTATGTCAATAGTTTATTCCTCATTACTGAAAGGTAGTATTCCATTCTATGTTTATAACACAGTTTGTTTATCCATTCACCATTGAAGTACATTTAGTATGTTCACTTATGGTTTGCTTATCAAATGTGATTAAAATCTTAACTGACTTGGAATTTTCTTTGACTTTCTGTATCTTAAAATATTATCATCCAACACTACTAAATGAAATGGCTAAAGGATTAACTATTTCTTGTAGTTTTTTAAAATTAATAAATTACACATTCAATTATTTCTTCATTCTACCTGTGATTTAAATTGGGTTTATATGACTTAGCTTTATTATTTACTTTAGACTTTCACTAGCAAAGGATGAAGGAATGGAAATTAAAATTATTGAGTACCTATGTATCAGAAATGAACATCTCCCTGACCCCCTTCCCCATACAGATCACAATCACATTGAATCCTCAAAACAACCTAAGTGTTTGGACTCATTTTTTGAAAAAAAAGTTATTAACTTCTAGACAGATTCAGTAATAGCTAAAGAGTATCAGTAAGTAGCATCATCAAGGCTTCAAAACCGTTTTGTGTAATTCTTGAACCCTCTGCTACTCACTGAAGATATTTACTATATTAGATAATTTTTGAAAACATAGTTGAGTTAATAGAGTGAAAAGATATTACCTTCAATGTGCTAGGAAATTTGAGGAAAGCACAGATGAAAAATCATTTACTGCTGATTTTCTTGTTCCATTTCTGTAGTTCATAAACTACTGACAAACAACTACACTCTGTTGAAAACTAGTATTTTATTATATTAGAAACAAAGAAGAAATATAAACAACATGATAAAAAGGGTTGAAAAATTTAAGCAGACACAAAAATGAAGACATACAAATGCGCAACAAGCACATGAAATGTGTTAAACACTGTTAGTCATTAGAGAAATCAAAATCAAAATCACAATGAGATGATGCTACACACTTTCTAGAAAAATTTAAATTAAAAGAAATGAACAAAACCAAGTGTTGGTGAGATGGGGAACTGGAACTTTCATATATTACTTAAGAGAACACTGATTTTGACAACCACTTTGGAAAATGTTTTGGCAGACTTTTATAGAATTAACCCTAAGCTTATCATACGAAATAGCAATTCTACTTCTAGGATTTTATTGAAGAAAGATGAAAACGTATATCCATATAAAGATATGCAGGTAAGTGTTCATAATAGCTTTATTCATGATAACAAACTGGCAATCATCTGTATGTCCATTAACTGGAGAACGGATAAGTAAAGCATGGCCTATTCATACAATAGACTATGACTACACAGGGAAAAGAAGCAAACTGTTGACACACTTGACACGGATGCATTGGTGAAAACACTGATGAGCAGTGGAAGCCGTGGGCAAAAAAGAGTACATGCTCTGTTGTTCAATCTATAAGAAACACTAGAAAAGAAAAAAATCAACTATAGTGTCAGAAAGTAGATCAATATTTGCCTAGAGCCAGAGTTGGGGAGCGATTGACTGTATGGAGTCATGTGGGTACTTGTATAAATGGCCAAAATAATCAATACCTTGATTGTGATGATCATTATACCAGTGTGTGCATTCGTCTGTGTGCATTCAACTATACACTAAAAATGAGTATGTTTTGTTTTCTAAAACCTAGTTCCCAAAAAAGTTGACTTAAAAACATATCAAATGAAATTTTTTAAAAAAATGAGTACTGCAAGTTATAGTAAGATGGAAGAACAACAGGTAATAATATAAGCTTGAAGAGAAAAGATGACAATTATGTCTACACTGAAGGCAGTAAAAGTAGAACTAAACACAGAAGAAAATGGAATTTTTTTTGAGGTTACATTTGAGTTTCCCTCTAAGGGTAAGGGTTGAAATAAGAATGTCATGAAAATAATAAGTGGGAAATTGACAACTGCAGGGATCAGAAATTGTGACCTCCACTGTAAATAACAGGGCTTCACTGATAAAAAATTGGAAGTAATTTTACAGGAGCAATAATAAAAAGAAATCATAAAAAAAAATTTCTGGGCACCAAGATCTGAGTTATGACATTTACTCTATGTGGGTCTTTGAAGAAATATCTTAACTAATCTCCATGATTCAGTTTCACAAGTTAAATTAAAAAAGAAAAAGAAATATCAGACTCTAAGATCATGCTATAGGGTTAGTCTAATGATTAAATTAGATCTGTCTATGAATTTTCTGGCATAGTGTCTGGAGCTCTTTGACCCTAAATGTATTATAGAATATAAGAATAGCATCACTTCACTAATGAGTACTATAAATATAGTTTTAATGAATATTAAAGTTTTTACATGATATCACTATGAAAAGAAAATAATTTAAAATGATATATCCTATGATAATATTTTCTAGACCGCACACTAACATTATGTTTCTATGGAAAACATTTCAGAAATCCTAAAATATTTTTGATAGTAAGTTTAATAATTATATGTCAAAATACTTAAATGCAATGAGGAATTATCTTTTATTCATATTACACATGGTATTTAGAAAATACAATGATGTGCTATTTATTGCAAGCATGGAAATTTAAAAAACAATAAATTTTTTATGACAAAGATAAAAGACAAATTATTTTTCCAAATATTAATGCATTTTGGTATGGCCCTAGGATTACACAGATAAGAGGCACAAGCTAGAAAAAAATGATAAAATAAATTTAAATTTCAGTGAATTGGGAGAGAGGACAGGGATGCTAAGAAAAATATAAATGAAAAGAACCACCACCAAATAAATAGCAAAATAAGAAAACCAACAGCATAATAAGATTGTTGAAGTAGTGAAACTACAAAACAAAATGAGTATTTCTCACATGCAAATACTGATTTACTATGCATTCATCCCTCTTTTAAGAGACAGGGCAGGAAGAGAGAGAGAGAGAGAGAATGGGGGGGAAATGAGGTGTAGAAATGCAAGACTGACCGGAGGGCTGACCAGAGAGGATTGAAGTGTCTGGTTTTCTACAACAAATGCTACTAAAATAGAGTTAGATTCACAAGAAAAAAAAAAAACACTTTTATCAAAGACAATGCCATCCAGGCATGGGAAGACTAAGATTGAGATGAAAAGATATCTCAGGAGGGGAGTAAGAGACAGATGCAAAACATAAAAGACTAGAAGTTCAGTTTGCTGAAAACAACTATTTAGGAGAAACTGAATTGAAAAATATTCTGAATGCAGACCTTTGAATAACTTGGTTGAAGACCTGCTGAGGAAATAAGGCTGTCAGAAATAGGAAATGATGCATATGGAAACAATCAACAGCTTATAGCAGAGGGTGAGGGCACATCAACACAAAGTCTACTCCTAATTATGATTTAAATCCACAAATAGCCTTTAATATTTTGGCAAATCAAGTCACATACAGTTATATATGGACCAAAAGACTAAAATACTGCCCTGATGCAAATCCCCTTTCTCATCTGAGTTACTTTGATTCCTACTGCAAAGGAAATGAGGTTGGTCTTGGTAGACTGAACTGCATGATTGGCTTTAATGCTCAAAACTCATTTGATTGTCAATATTCTCCCAATACTCTGCTTCCTCTTTAAAAACATGGATTAATAGAATTTTTGAATAAGTTCCCCACAAATGTGGGGAAGAAGAGAGTCGGCTTTTAAAATGCAACTTCCCTTGTACTCAATAAATAAACTCAAATATTTAACAAGTTATATTTCTTAAACTTTTACTGATAAATTTCATTTTCAATGAATAATACATTCTATACATTATGAATTCAGAGGCTTTAATATTCATTTATGGGAAATGCTATTTTTTTCAAATATATCTTTATATATCTGGATTTTCATATATTTTATTCCATAAATTTATTTCATTTATTTTATTTATTTCTGAATATGTCTGTTATTTGTGAAATAGTATGCTAAATAAATAATTGTAAAAATTTGCTTGACTGAGAATCATAAAAGTATTCATTGTTGATTTAATTGGTTTAGGAGGTACAGGTTTCCCCCCAAGACTTAGGCCTTTGAACGACCACTTTCTTTTGGGTTCCTTATCCTGATGCCCGTTTCCTGCATCATCTTGGCAGGTAGGCAGCCATAAAATCTAAAGAACTAAAGGTGCCAGTTACTTTGCCAATACAACTAGGCAAAGGGGAACTCTAGGAGGTGTTTCTGTGTTAATATATAGGGAGTTGTATCTCCTTATTTTCAGAGTTGTATGGGTATAACCAGATTAATGTAACCATTTCCTTATTGCTGTGTAATTATATAATTATATTCTCTACCAAATATTGCTATTTCAAATGATGTTTCAAAACATGCTTCTACATGATTCTTTGTGGTCACTTGTATGTCTTTACAATATTTATTTAAATGTAGAAGTATTTTTAATCTCCAGAAAATATATTTCTTCCAACTGCTGTACATATTTGACTTCCACGAAGTTGCGTGAATGAATTACATTAAACAGTCCCCATACACTAGATTACAGGATATTTTTATATAAATATTTTAATATATATCTCCCTGACCTCTACTGAGATTGAGCATCATTATCTCTTACTGTTTGCAGAGATCTTTCATGTATCCATGAAAAAAAAAAACCCTTTGTACATTCTATGTCATAAGTATTCTTCCCACTTTGTAATTTGCATTTTAATTTTTTTTGTAGGACACTTTATTGTACAGTTATTTGTGGGGAAAGAATAGGCAGTCTTAACTTATTTGCTTTAATTTTATGTAATATACTTCTGTGAAAATTTCTCTCGTTATGAATTTTTGGAGTTTGCGTTCTGGCTTAAAAATACTCAAAAATTTTAAAAAGCATGGAAGTACTTCTATTAAAAACACTGCTTTATGTGCTGTACATTTAGCAATAAATGAGAAGGCAGTTTTTGAACTTGAAGGTGTAAGACAGTTTTTGAACTTGAAGGTTTACATACTATGTTACATACTATGACAGGCAGAAAAATGGACCCCCAAACATGTTCTGTCCCAATCCCAGGAAACTGAATATATTACCTTAAATAGCAAAAGAGACTTTGAAAAATAAAGTTAAGAATCTTGAACTGGGGAGATTATTCTGGATTATCTGGATAGGCCCAGTGTAATCACAGGGGCCCTTATAAGTGAAAGAGGTAGGTGGAAAAGTCAGAGGCAGAAAAGAATATGTGGAGATGTGAAGTTAAAGTGATAAGATCCCTGATTTTGAAAATGGAAAGGGATCATAAATCAAGGAATAAAGACAGTCTCTAAAAGCTTGAAAAGGCATGAAGTAGAATCTCCCCTCATGTCTCCAGAAGGAATACAGCCCTATTGACAACTTGACATTAGCCCAGAGAGACCTATTTCGTAGTTCTGCCCACAACTGTAAGATAATAAATTTGTGTTATTTTAAGGCACTAATTTGTGGTGATTTGTTACAGCAGTAATAGGAAAATAATACACACACACACTAAACTAGGTAAGTAAACAAATACTTACTCTCAGTAGGTTTATGGTTAAGGAAGAGAAAAATGGGTAAGGTTATAGAATGGGGTTACCCAATATGGTAGCCATTAGCCATGGACTCAGGCAGCAAAGAAGAGGGCTTTTGTAGACATCTGGCCACTTCCACCTCATTAATATCACTAATGATAATTGTTCATAAGGGCAATATGACCAAAAAAGGTAAGGCAAAAAGCATAGAATGAGATAAAAATGATATAAAATTTTGATAAAATTTGTGTTCCGTTCAAGAGATTAAAATGATTTGAACATTGGAGAACATAATAACTTGATTTCTTTTGGATACAAAACCACAAAACAGGGATTCCCTGGTGGCGCAGTGGTTGAGGGCCCGCCCGCCGATGCAGGGGGCACAGGTTCTTGCCCCGGTCCGGGAGGATCCCACGTGCCGCGGAACGGCTGGGCTCATGGGCCATGGCCGCTGAGCATGGGCATCCAGAGCCTGTGCTCCGCGACGGGAGAGGCCACAACGAGAGGCCCGCAAACCGCAAAAAAAAACCAAAAACAAAAACAAAAAAACCACAAAACAACACATAAAAGACTGACAAATTTGATATTTGTATGATAAAAGATGTCACACACACACAAAAGATGTCACAAACAAAAATAACAAGTGACAGACTGGGGAAAAAATATTTGCAACATATACTACAGTTAAAAGATCTTATCCACAATATGTCAATGTCCCTAGAAATGGAAATTGAAACAAAAATAAAGGAAACAAAAATAGAGAAGCAAAGAAGAAAATATTTGCAAATAAATAGACGTTTTATTAAAGAATAACAATTAACTAATAAATGTATGAAAAGTTGGTCAATTCCAACTTTATTCCTAATTCTACTTCTAAAACTAATCTTAACCTAATTTTATGATTAGTCTAGGTTGAGAGAGAGCTCAGAGTAAACTGTCTAAGAGTAAACTCCTAGTGTCTTGATTGAGACAGAATATAGGAGATAAAACAAGAGATGATGACATTGCTTTCTGAGAATTTTTATTACTTGGAATCTGTAAAGAATTGGAAGGTAAAATTAAGCTAAATTGCTACATTATAGCTCTTATTTTTAGTGTTGAACAGAAAGATGAAGTTCAAATTTATAAAACTTGTAAGGGATAAGTCTAAGATCAGTAATATTCCCTTTGTATTTTTCCATTTTTTATAGGAAGGAGATATTAGATCTATTTTTGGAAGCTGTATTGTAAGCCACATTTAAACTTTCGAATGGATACTTTCATTGTAGAATACTTCTGTTGACAATATAAACTATCCCACTTAGCACTGTCAAATCATGTTTACCATGAATTCCATTTTCCTTGACATCATACTACTGCAATCTGAGAACACAAGACTATTGCTCAGTCATATCTTTTCCTAGCGGAGATTTTAAGGGTTTTGAAATTAGTGTTCTTTCAAAAATAAGTGTGACTATTCTCCTAAAGTTCTGGATAGTAAACTAGGCTGATTCCTTTATCTATATCAAAATTCTTCTGCCTAACATTTTCTAGAAGATTTTGTTCATAATATAGATGTGTATGTTATTTAACGTGTTTTATATCACTGCATATTTTCATAACTATATGTCATACACTTTGTTACTGGAAATAAAGAAGAAAATAATTAAAAACTGAAAACATACATAGGTTAAAGCTTAATTCAAAGTTAAAGAATCTGAATATACAGTATCTAATTTCCAAAGGTGTGATAATTCAGTCTTTTAAGAACGTTGCCTTAGTTCAGAGTCTTTAACTTTTTATTTAAGATCAGATGTCTGCCTTAAGGGTTGAGCCAATTGCGATGTCATGGCAAGACAGATTTTTATTCTTGTTTTTTAACAGCAGTCATCTTTTTTAGTAGTAACTCCTAATCCACTTCACTTTTTGACCTCTCACCTGGTCTTTGGGGAGCCCTGTTATCTTGTCATCTGCCTAAATGTTCAATGTAATCATGTTGCTGCATGTCCAATCTCATCTCAGAAATATATCCTATCTCTTATCCTCAGTGACTCTTTAACTTTTCTGAAGGTGTGTGTTGGGTCTGATGTTGACAATTATTTTTCCACAATAGCTTCTGTTATCATTTTTCCTCATTAGTGCTGCAGAACTGATCAATGTCCCAGTCTCCATATCCCAAGACTAATTATCTTACAGTAATCTAAATTGAATTAAATTTGCTATCTACTAGCACAACCAATTAAAAAATATTGTAAAAACTTCACTATTACTAATGGATATAACACTAAAAGGGAGAGAAAAAAAACAGCCTTCTTAAAATTGAACTAAAAATGTGGCATGGCAAATATACAGACACATACCACTAAAAAAGTAAAAAAAAAAAAAAAGTATTAATGATTCTATTAAAATAACATTTGTTTTAACATCTTTATTGGAGTATAATTGCTTTACAATGGTGTCTTAGTTTCTGCTTTATAACAAAGTGCATCAGTTATACAAATACATATGTTCCCATATCTCTTCCTTCTTGCGTCTCCCTCCCTCCCACCCTCCCTATCCCACCCCTCTAGGTGGTCACAAAGCACCAAGCTGATCTCCCTGTGCCATGCGGCTGCTTCCCACTAGCTATCTATAAAATAGCATTTTTATTTCTCGTGATTCTTTTCATCCATAAGGTAATATGCAATGCTGGGCACTATATATTATCTCCCTGATTTTACACAAAACATTCTTGGAGCTATTTATATTGCCTACCTATAACATCCCTCAAAATAGCATGTTACAAATATATGTTGGGAAAACAACCTATCTCTATTTGACCCTAAGCTTTTTATGAGTCATATGTCCTCATATGCTTGACTCCGTTGATTTAACTTTTCTTACTCCATGTCAATATATATCAATGTGTAATTTAAGGAGTATTTATAAAGAGCCACCTGGTGTTTTTTTCCAAATTTAGGCTATCTGGTTTTAACACTTGCCCACCTCCCAATAGTTCTGATTCAGTACGCCTACTCTAGTAGGGCTTGAGGATATGCATTTTAAAGTATCCCAGGCTATTTCTTACGTACATGACATGTGAGAGTCATTGAATTACCAGTCAATTCATTCAATTACACAGAAGAGTTATTTTCAAGGCACAAAATGAATCATTGTGGTATAGAGGGTAAATATTAAGCCTTCTATTTATTTTTTTTACCTAAACTAAGATAGAACTTAGGGCTTTCCTGGTGGCGCAGTGGTTGAGAGTCCGCCTGCCGATGCAGGGGACACGGGTTCGTGCCCCAGTCCGGGAAGATCCCACATGCCGTGGAGCAGCTGGGCCCGTGAGCCATGGCCGCTGAGCCTGCGCATCCGGAGCCTGTGCTCCGCAACGGGAGAGGTCACAACAGTGAGAGGCCCGCGTACCGCAAAAAAAAAAAAAAAAAAAAAAAATAGAACTTAGACTTTAGTAATATTTAATGCCAAAATAGAAGTAGTCTCCTTAGGTAATCACATGGGCTATTGGTATGTGGGATATCCTTAAGGAAGTAGTGCATTTCCATAGGCAGAGGAGTTATGAGGGACATCTTCCCTCACTTTCTGTGTGCTGCATTGTAAGACAGTTTCTATGTATCCTGTTAAGTTTGTTTACAGATAATGTTATCTAGTCTTTTTTTTTAAATAAATTTATTTATTTATTTTTGGCTGCGTTGGGTCTTTGTTGCTGTGCGTGGACTTTCTCTAGTTGCAGTGGGTGGGGGCTACTCTTCATTGCGGTGCGCGGGCTTCTCACTGCAGTGGTTTCTCTTGTTGTGGCTCACAGCTCAGTAGTTGTGGTACACAGGCTCAGTAGTTGTGGCTCGCGGGCTCTAGAGCACAGGCTCAGTAGTTGTGGTGCACGGGCTTAGTTGCTCCGCAGCATGTGGGATCTTCCCGGACTAGGGATCGAACCATGTCCCCTGCATTGGCAGGCGGATTCTTAACCACTGCGCCACCAGGGAAGTCCATGTTCTCTAGTCTTAACCATTGTTTAGAAAATGGAGAATTAACTTATCTTCCTGTAAAGAAACTAGTAATAAAGGATAATAATAAATATTTCAGAATATGTTACCTGTTAAAAGAAATGGCAGGGTCATTGTTTCTTATTGGACAGTCACTAAAACAGAAAGCAAAAACCCAATGGCAATATTGCAGAAAAATAATGAATTTTTTTTCATGTTTCTCACTGGATAACAAATGGCAAAAGCCCTATAGCATTGCTGAAACATTTGCTTTACTGGAGCAGTAGAATTAGCTAGACTAATATACATAAAACAAAATAGAAAAATTAAAATGCATTATTTTGCCAGTATGCACTTTTGACAGGTGCTTGAGTGTATTACTGATGATTTAAAGAAACAAGTTTTAGGAAAATTATGCACTGTGGGAGGTCTACCTGACAGTCCAGATATTTTTAATGTGTCTCATTTTATTTTCTAGACTTTGTTTCATAAACTAATACATCAAGAAGTGCTTTTTGTAAGCTGCTACTGGAAAAATGCACTGGAAAATGAATGTCTTTTAAAGTAAATAAAACTTTTAAAATATTTTGGGAAAAAGCTAAATGGTCTAGGCTAAGGGTACAAAGAGATCATACCACGCATTAATATCACGACATTTTTTAGCGAATAGCTATTGTTCCTCTACACAGGTAGATGTCAAAGATGCATACATTATACCTGTCAATAGGTCATTAATTTCACAAAATGAGATCTTTAAAATGTATAGTAGACTTTTATAATATTATTAAGGACATAGAGAATAGCTGGGAAAATCTTTTTAACCACAGAGAAGTAGGCTGGTTATCTTCTGGAACAGTGGTTAAAATAATTGAGTAAAAATTAGTGGCAGTTTAAAAAACAAATGTTTTCCACTTTTATTGAAACTTTTTTGATGACAAATGTCTATTAGTAGTATATTACTTGGTAGAAATTTTTGAAAATGTAACTACAATTTAAAGGTCATTATTTGAAAATAAAAGAAATTTCTGTATAAGAAACGCTTTTGATATGACTATTTCAATATTTCCCAACATTTTACCATTTTGTTGGCTAAAATAATGTGGCAGTTTAAAAAATAAATACGTTTTCCACTTTTATTGAATCTTTCTTGATGATAAATGTCTATTAGTAGTATATTACTTGGTAGAAATTTTGAAAATGTAAATACAATTTAAAGGTCATTATTTGAAAATGAAAGAAATTTCTGTTAATAAGAAACGCTTTTGATATGACTATTTCAATATGTCCCAACATTTTACCATTTTGTTAGCTAAAATAATGTGTGACTTAAAACAATACGTTTAAATCTATACCCTAAAACAATTGAAAATATATTCTAATCTATTTAAAATGTTTCAAAATTAACATTTTTGAGAGACTTTGAAGCAATTTGTAATTTATATAAAATACATATATTTTCAGATAAATTCATAAAAGCAACATTCAAGAAGACAGGATTTTAACCTCTCAATTTTAACAGAAGTCTTTACATACTTATACACACAGATTTACAAAGTAATACTTTTAAGTTTACTCAATATTTTTCTATTTGCATGTACTTGTGTATATTATATATATTGGTGGAGTCTCATTTTCAGGTATCACAGCTAATACAACCAATTATCAAAATAAACTAAACTTAAAAACCTTCAAATTACTTTCCCAGTGTGTTAAAGCTGAATATTCAGAAATAATAGCACAAATACAGGTGTATTTCTCTATAAAATACTAAATTATTTATAATAGTAAAGGCCAAAAGCTTTGTAAAGTCAATACATAAAAATAGAATCACTAATTTAAAATGTTTTTTATTTTGACACATTCTTGTACACATGGTTTTTGCTTTTTTTGTGTAGTAAATTATTAACAGAGTGAGGTATATACACCCTTCAACTTGCAATTAAATAAATCTGCATATATTAGGGAGTATGCAACTTTTTTTTTTAACTGACAGAAACATGGTCAAAATGTTTGGAGGACACTGACATAGATGACTGTGCTCATGAAAAACTCTTTTTGACAGTCACAATGTGCAATCCTAAATTCATTCATTCATCTCAGAGGAGCTTGGATAAGAGAGGTGAATGGATTATTGTTATTAAAACCAGAAGAATATCAGTGATGTGCTGGAAAGGTTTAAAAACAGGATGGGGGTGGGAAGAAGCCCTGATTTGTAGTGTTCGCTGATTTCCTTAACGAAAATACTCCCACCACAGCTGATTTCAGACTACAGAAAGGACATCATGCAGGGATGGGAACTGATGTACACAATCAAATCTTGGGAACTGGTACAAGCAGGTCTAAACACCACTAGATAGAGCCCATGTCCTGTTGGCAAGAGATTATTCCACTCTCATTTGTCAAAAATGTCATGTGAAATTCCAGCAAATAAACTGCTAACTCAAATCGGCTTGTCTTTTAAATTTTTTCACTACAGTGTTGAATAAGTACTCTGAACATGTTTGTTCAATAAATGTTGCTTTCTAATTGTGATCATTTTCATTTTCACATTCTTAAATTTAACAATGCAATGTATAGGTACATGTGTTTTCTAAGTATGTTTGCTAGGAAAGTGAGTAGGATATGGAGAGTAAGAGGGAAAGGGAGAGAAGACATACTTCTGCAATAGAGGAAAGAGATGCTATGTAAACATGGTTTTCTGCAGAATTAGTTTAAATGGTTGAATAAGAATAACTAAGAAAACCAAGTTTGACATACATAAACTTCCCACCATAATTTTATAAGAATACATGTAAAAATAACACACACACACACACACACACACACACACACTCAACATAATTAGAGAAAAGCTATTCAGTGTCCTGAATAAGCTTCCTCAGAACAAAAGACTGAAAGCATTCTACTCTCATGTAAACTAATTTCTATTCTAGTGTTTCTCCACTACGCAAATTATTTTTCCTTTCTCGTTAAGATTAATTTAGAAAAGAATGGAGTATTTGATTGCTGGTGGATTCTTCGTCAGTACACTGATCACATACAAGAATCAATTACACTTGGCTCACCCAATTCTTAAAAACGATTTTATATTGCTTTATAACTCCAATCTATTTGTCAAATTACCCTGCCATTATCTTTGTGTTCACTAAAGCTAGGACAAAACTGTGTTTAAACAACAGTTTACTTTAATATCCTAAAGTTAAAAAAAAAAAGATAATTGAACAAACACTATGAAAATATACACTTAGAAATTAACATCCCTGCTTACTTTAGAAATTAACATCCCTGCTTACTTCATACTAGAATCTAATTCTACTTACATAAAATAATACCCTTTATATGATGGAAGCAAGCCACAAATTATATTAATTTTTCTCAAATATTTTAAAGGAAAAGGAATGGAATCTTCATCTGACTAACTGAACTTGTTGCTAGCAAAGATAATTAAATCATCATGCCTCAAACTTTGCTATGTAGCTGGAAAAAACACTATAATTCATGGATTATTGCACAAATCTCCTAACTGGATTGTTTGCCTCCAAGCTCACCCTCCTCTACTCCATTGTCCACATTGCTGTCAAGTTAATTTTTCTTTTATATCAATTGATTTGCTTCCTTATTTTCTTCCATGGACAGAATTTCTATCAAATAAACTCCATGAATAGACTGTCAAGGTCTTTGACAACATAGCTTGAAATGAATCATTCCTTTAGTCATTCACTCCTGTATTCATTCATTCATTCAAAAGTGTTTTTGAGGTTTATTTACTAAAGATCTCCCAAATATTTGTGATTTTTTAAAGAGAATATATTTTAGAGCCGTTTTTGGTTCACAGCGAAATTGCGAGAAAGGTACAGAGATTTTCCTATATTCCCTGACCCTACACGTGCATAGCTGCTTCCTTTATCCACATCCTCCACCAGAGTGGCACATTTCTTACAATTAATGAACATGTTGACACATCACAATGACTCTAAATCCACAGTTTATATTAAGGGTCACTTTTGGTGTTGTACATTCTATGGGTTTGAACAAATGTATTAGGACAAGTATCCATCATTATAATATACAGAGTATTTTCACTGCTCTGTGCTCCACCTATTCATCCCTCTCCTCCCTCCACCCACTGGCAACCGCTGATCTTTTTATTGTCTTCAGTTTTGCCTTTTCAAGAATGTCATATAGTTGGAATCAAACAGTATGTAGCTCTTTCACATTGGCTTCTTTTACTTAGTAAAAGAGTCCTTTTAAGAGGCATCCATTTCTTTTCATAGCTAAATAGTTCATTTCTCTTAGTGTTGAATAATATTCTATTATCTAGACAGAATTATTTCCATAATTCAACACATATTTTTGATCTCCTGTTATATATCTCAGATACATTGCTAGGCATTGAGGAGAAAAAAGCTTTGTACCTGGTATCGGTATAAAGATCATCTTTATGTATCTTTAACTTAGCATATAACTTAAAAACCCTTGAGGGCAGGATGTAATTCATACTCGTTTGCAACTTTGAGGAAAAGCAGGATAATAAAAACATAATGAACACAAAAATGTATGTTACTGCTGCTGTGATAATGATTATGAAGATAATGATGATGACAATAAAGAAAATGGGAAATACCCTGCAATTTTACCACTAATAAATCATAGAGTTAAAAACTATGAATAGTATCCATGCTAATGGGGATATCTTTAGAAACCTAAATGACAAAACCTTTACATCTGGATAAGCTAAAAAACAATCAATACTGCATTCCACGTTATCCTGCTTGACAGAATACACAGACACACACACATACACACGCATTTTTAAACACTTTGTAACACAACATATTACTATAAAAATTGTATTCTTACCTGGAGTAAAATATTGAATATATATTCATCGATTCTCTGTTTTTATTGGATGGGGACAATGCAATCCTTGTTAAATATTTAAAATATTTAAATACTTAAATATTTAAATGTCTACTGTGTTAATGCAGGAAGTTGTTGCCAAACTCATGAGCTCTATAAATTGTCAGCTCCTTCACATAGACTTTTCTTTCCCCATGTAAAAGCAGTATTCAGATACCAAATGCTTTGCATTTATTTTAATGGCACACAGATGCATATTTTACCTAGCATTATTGTTATGTCTACCGGAAACTTTTATTTCCCTCCAAACTCCTATTCTGATAGATTAGATATACTTTGAGGTCAGTCCCCACGTTCTATTTATATTTGTGTTCCTCTCAACACCCTGGAGATCAAGAGTGTTGTAAATGTCGACCAAGAGTATTGTAAATCAAAACGTTATCTATCTCTTTCCCCAAAGTTGCATCCAAGTAGATGGTGTCTTACAAGAAAGGTACTTATTTCCTCTGAGTCAGGGACTGTAAAGAATGGGAGGTACATTGGAAATGTGCTTTCTTCTCTTTTGCTCCTCCCCGATTCCATGGTTTTTTTCTCTTGTGGTTTCTTCCTCTTTTCTTTGCCTACTAAATTTAACATGGAAGTAGGAATTCAGAATTTTGAGTTTAAAATCATGATTATCTGATTTCTCTGTTTGTATTGCTGGCCACAGATAGAAAGACTCTAACAAAGCTGTATATTATTTCCTTTCTAATTTAGCTAGGCTTGCTTGGGAAGATAAAAGACTGTGGGATTATATTATAACTAACGAAAAATAGTGTTACACCCACCAACATTCTGACTTTCTAGTAAATGTCCTAAAGCCATGGCCCTATTAAATCTATAACCTTGATTTCCAAGAAACAAAGCAAAAAAAATTAAAACAAAACAACAAACCAGTTTTGAGCTGCTTACATAATAAATATCAAGATTTGTCAAATTATGAATTGGAAGTGGAGATCAGGTGAATCCTTATTACCATTCATAGTATCTTACCCCTGCCTCTTTTATGTTTCAGCATCTATCTCTAGCAACAACCCACTTTAGGTGCATATTTTTATATTCATTAAAGTTATTTGACTCTAAGCAAAGAAACAGTCTCATTATAAATTAGCCAGAAACACATTAAACAGTAAGTAAATTTCAATAAATAAAATATAAGTCACAAAGTTATGGAGAAACTTGAACAACCAGGCCATTAGAAGAATAGGAACGAGGACATTTTTAGGCTGTTGGTAGTAGGATGTTACGAGTCATTCTTGTAAAATGCTGCCATCAGATGGCTCATCTCACAACTGTGATTTTTCTTTGGTTTGATTTTCATTTGCCAGGTTCTATATCTGGCAAATCACATAAATTACATTGTGTGAGGGAAGGGATGGCTATGAAGATATAAAACAAGAAATGAACCATTACTAGGATTTCAGTGAAATAATTGTTGGCGAGTTACAAAAAAAGACATTTAGAAAGCAACCCTAGCATAAAGAACAACTTCTTTAGTTTCTTAAAATTAAAAAAAAGGTAAGAACAAAGAAGTCATACAGTCCTACTTTTTCCACGTGCTTGCTCTCCATGGCACTTTTGTCATACGTTACATTTACTTCAATGTTATGTTTACTTATCTGTATCCCCCATGAGGGTTCAAGACCTTTAAATGTCAGGAGCTTATCTATCTTTTTCACCACTTTACCCCCCAAAACATAATACAGTTTCTGATACATAGTATGCTCAACACATATTTAACATATAAATTATTCAATATTATCAATAATAGTAAAATTGGGATCTCAAAGATTTAAGGGTCATATTTATTGTTATACGTCTAATTTGTTGCACACCTGATAGCAGAGTATGAGAACCCTACCTCTATTCCAGGGCTTTTATGTGTGTGTGTGTGTGTGTGTGTGTGTGTGTGTGTAGGTACATTTCTATACTTCATTTATTTGCCTATATTCAAATCTCATAAGTTTTAGTCATTGAGTACACATAAGCAGTGTTGATATTTACCTTCAATTAATCATCTATCACACATATTTATATATTTAATACTCATTCTAGGAACAGGGAATAATTTTGGTATTATTAGCTCTGCTTTGCTAAGAAACTGTAGCTTAGAATATTGTAACATTCCTGAAAAGTACTAGAGTCAAGATTGGAACCCAAGTTTGCTTAGAATTCTTCTCATCATGTTACTACTATGAACAGATTCTAGCGTCTAATTCACTACATTTTGAGTTATATTTAGTTGTTCAATCAATTATGCTTGTATACTTTAGTACATTCTATCTTAGTTAAATTTATTCTTTAAAAAATCACTATATATCAGTTTTATCCCAAGTATTATGCTAAGTATTAGAGATATGATAATGGAAAATGTAGTCCCTGAAGTTTATAGATTAATGGGAGATTAAAGCAAGCTATGAGGCTAAGACAATGGTAAGCACCCCATTCGATGGGGTTCTTCCAAAGGCTATTTAGCCTAAATTTATGAGGAGTCTGAAAACTCAAGGAAATATCCTGACTGCATCCTAAGGATACTCTGGACATATGCAAGCTAAAGAGTGGGTAATATATTCTGTTTAGGAACTAGTTTTTAAGAAGGCAAAAATTGAGATGGGAAAAGTAATCAGGATACAGATAGCAAAAGGCTTTATATTACATGCTTAGGCATATGGCATTTATATTCAAGGAAACTAAGAACCTTTGATATATTTAAGCAAGGGAGTTATTTGAGATGTTTTTTGTAATAGGAAGATTAGTCTGACTTCAGAGTAAAGAGTGGATGGGTGGGAATATTGGAACAGAGATAAAAGGGCTTAACTAGAGCTAAACTAGAAGTTGCTTGATAATTTAAAAAATAACATGTATGAAGATGACTTGAACAAATATGGTGCAGTAGACACCTTGGATAGAAATAAAGATATTAAACCAAAACTGTAGAATAAACAGAATTTAGAGGAAAAAAAAGACACTGCCCAAATTTTGATGAGCGTGTTTGAGATAAATGATGTTGCCCAGTGATCAAAAAGGCATATGAGGATGTAAGGTAAGTAACACTAGTTAATATAATAGATAAAACCTGAATTCTCAGTAGCTAAATACAACATTTATTGTATTTACAACATATATTTATTTCTAGTTCACACTACAGTCCAATGTAAGTGTTTCTCGTTGAGGAATATTGTGTGGTCATTCAGAACTTCAAGTTCAACCATTTGGGTGCTTGTGGATCCTCTCTAATCAACTAGCAGAAACAGAGAGCATGGAATATTACCCATGGAGGATTTATGTGGGTCATGCCTCCCATCACTTCTAATATTGTTTATTTAGTTATAGCACAAACATATGATATATCCAATGGGAAATATAGTCTAGTTATGTATCTGGGAAAAAAACACATAGTTTTTATATAAGACATAGTAGTCTAAGCCTCTAGAAAGCAGTAGGTTTGTGCACAAAAATGTTTGATTATTATTGATTATTAAACAATGTTTATTATTGTTCAGATATAAAGAAGTATATTCTTAAAACCATACGTCTTTAACAGAAACCTAGGGTAAACTTGCTGAGTTGGATTGGAAATGTAATAAGAAAATCAACTCTTTGATACTCCCTGTGTTTTAAATGCCTTGCCTTTTAGTAAAATTTATTTTTCTCAGATGTTTGCTTTAGGAAAAATTGCAATAACAAAACAATGTGCTAGTTTAGTTATGATGGAAATTGAAGAGTTTTCTTTCCACAAGCATTGTTCCAGATGTACTAGACTTCTTGCTAAGTACCGTGGAAAGGGAATGTTGCCTGCCCGTCAAGTTATCAGTCACTGCAGCTGTCTGCCCACCTTCCCCCAGCCCAGCCCCTGCCATGGTGCCCCCTGAGGGGAATTCAGTTTGAAGAAAAACAGGAAGTATTCTATGCTGTAGATACTGGCCCAGAATAGTTAAGGTGCATCTCTAAGGAATAATTTCAATGAGTCCAGACTCTTGCATCTTTCCATATATAGAAAAGCACTAAAATCATTAACTTAAGATGTCTGCTGTTTGTGATTAGCAGTAATCTTTTGATGTTTGACTACATGTTTTTGTTTTTGCTTTTTCAGCGAAAACTCCCACATATCCTGACTACTCCTTTACATCTTTGGTCTTTAGAGCAGTTCCTCTGAGCTATCTGAGAGGCTCTCTCCCAGGCTACAGTTCTCAGTAAGGTCCCCAAATAAAACTTAACTCAAAATTTTAGATTGTGCATTTTTTCAGTCGACAGTATACAACGAGTTCTAAAATTTTGTAACTTGCTAACATTAAATATAGTTCATCAGAGAGCACATACAATGTAGATACATTTGGAAAGGCATTCATATTTTGCTTTTAGTTTCCCTTCCAAAGAACTCTCTGTGTGTGTCATGGAACCCAACAGTCAGAGTATTATAGGCACACAAAAAGTGCTTATGAACTGCTTGTCTAATTTTGATTCACTACTAAATTTGAGGACTAATTTTTGAAAGAGAACAAACAGGCAGGTAACCTGGTTGGAAATATTTCAGTTTTTCAACTAAATTAAGAAACTTAGCATTATTATATTTTGCTTGAATATTATACTAATCAGGATGATTCATGTAGAAAACCAAACAAACAAACAAGCAAAAAAAAAACAAACAGAAAAAAAAAACTTTCCCTTTGTTTCAGGATTCAACTGTTTTCCTAACATTTGACAAACTCTTTTTAATAGCAACGTGCAAAGCTGCCTCCTTCGATAAAATTATACCTGACAAGTCTACACAAAGCCTTTTTTTCTTTAAGTTTAATTTTTTTCTTCCAGGTGCTTTGAAAAAAATAAAAGAGCAGAGAAAATGGGTGAATGTCATCATTTCACATGGAAAGACCTGAGTAGTTCTTTGTATTAGAAGATAAGTCCCTATACCTTTCAAATGGCTTTCATTTCTTTTTGAAAGAACCAGTGAATATACACAATGATCCTAGTAATCATTCACACACACAAAAGGTATAATTTTCTGACAATTTCCTTGAATTTTTCAGTCCCATTTATCATATCTGTGATTTATTTCTAACAAAGTTATTGGTCTTAGATTTATTCTTTTCTTTTCTTTCTACTATTTAATACTTTATTTAACATTTACAGCTATTTTCAAGCTTCAAGTTAAAAGGGTATACTTCAGTTTTTCATCCCACTGCCCCAGATCATTCTCAACTTTTTTTGTTTCTCCAAACTCTTGGACATCTAAAAAGATAGTGAAGGGTAAAGGGAGGAAAATAAAAGCTGAAAGAAGAAAAATTTTTAAAAGGAAGCACAAAAAAGAAATAATATTCAAATGAAGGGAATTAAAATGATAAGAAAAAGAACATTCCCTAACAAGCATCTAATTTCATTTGAGAATACAGCCTTACACCTCAAACCATCCCATCTTTTATTTCTATCTTCTTCTCTGTGGTACAGTCAACAAGTAAATATATATATTATTGTTATTTTTGAATAGTTAAACTAACACTGAGGTGTTGGGATTTAACAGTGGTTTGGTAGTACTAGGCAAAGGAGAGTGAAAATCATATTGACTTTTTAATATGACTTGAAAATCATATTAAAAAGTTAATATGATTTTGAAAATTATATTGACTCTGTGAATTTACTTTAGGGTTCCTCAATAGAATTCTGCTTTCACCTCATTTTTCCCAACATATGCTATTCTTAGTTGGCAAGAAAGTTCAGAGACATGCAAGTGCTAGATACCAAAAACCAAAATGCAAATGAATGATCAGTAGTCTTTTAAAAGATATATAGTAAAAAAGATAAGCAATCAATCTGTGTAAAATCAATTTATAAAGAAATTATAAAAGATCTAGTAATTTATATTGTATTATATTATTTTATATGCACACACTATATATGTATGTATACCATGAACATGCATATATAAATATGTTATATATTATTCTTATAGGTTTTTAAAAATCTACATAAATGGTATCATAATAATATCATACTATAATATGTGATGTTCTGCAACTTGTTTTGTTTTTTAATGTCAAGAATATGTTCCTGAGAATTATCCATATTGCCATATATAGATCTCATTCCATTTGTTGTATATCCCATTATGTAACAATCAGTGTTTCTCTTTAAAACTATAAAACACACAAGGAAACTACTACAATAAAATATGCTAATGTATACCTAGTGGTTTCCTCTGGTGGAAGAATTATTTTTTATTTTCCACTCCTTTATAATTTTTACTTTCTATTTTTATAATGACTATGTATTATTTTTATAATAATAGAAATAGCTCTTGTTAAACTCTACTAATAGAGGTTAGTCATATAAAATAATTTTTAATTAATATATATTTGATGTATTTTTAATTGATATATATATTTAATTGATACATATTTGATGAATTTTTAGATAACTTTTATCATAAAAAGTCTGATTTTCTCCATTAAGGGATTCTTGTAAGGGACCATTTTCATGTACATTTATTTCTCATCCATCCTTAAGTACTTGAAATAGCTAGAGCAAGATTTGGAATGGGAAACTTAATACTGCAACAGCAGTCACCTTATGCAAAACCTATCTGGGGTATTAGCAAGATGTGGATCACTGAAATAATTACACATTTAACTCTCAACATTCCTTATGGCTAATATCTTTTCAAATGATATTAACCTTCCAAGTATTGCTGGAATAACCATTTGTGCAATGTCAGTGTTTGAAGCAGCACACTTTGAACTAGATATACCCTTATTCTTTCATGGGAATCTAGACAGTTTTACAGCATTCCTAACAGTTAGTTTCATTCTTTCTAATCTGCATGTTTCAAGCCTCTAACTTATGACCCTCTCTGAGCCAGACAGAGAAGACCAGATTTGAACTTTTGTTTCTGAGTTGATAGGTATATCCCTTGTTAACATCCTCAAAGTAAACTCAAACTGCCATTTTTGTAAGGCACTCATTTGGTTCCTCCTCCCACCTTAGATCCTGAGCAAAGTTCAACTCTTCTCCCAACCTGCTACGCTCATGACTCTCAGCATCAAACACAGTGTAAACTCTCACTCAGGCATTAGTTTTTTTGAAAATGACCAGTGTTTCCTGTCCTGCCTCTGCTGACATATACTTGATATACTCAGTGTATTTCATATACAACGTCATTACGTGATTAGTTAGAGCATTATGAAAAAGAGGTCGTGGCCATGCTGGCAACTGTAGCACTTCAGAAACTTTGTGATTAATAATCCCAACCCTATCTAGCTAGCTCTCTCTCTGCCTCTATTACAATGAGGTGCAGGTACAGAAATAGAAATGGTGCCTACCCCTCACATACACTAGACAACAAAGTAAACCATAGATCCCATAGGAGAAGACTAATTAGAATTATGCTAGCCATGGGAAAGATATGGGACTTTATGTTCTGATGGTCAACGTTATAAATGACCCATCAGCATTGCAGTTGCCCTGGACTCTGTCAGTAGCTGACCCTTTGAAGGGAAGGGACTTCTATTAGAAGGAAAATGCTACCCCTCCTATCTCAGGAGATTGCAGAGGGTAAGTTTGAGGTCCTCTGACTGAGAATTAAAATCACACAAACATCTTGGCTCTAATAAGTACATAAGAGGTTTCTGGATAGGTGAAATGATGCCTCACTTTCACAGGTTTATTGCTTGTTTTACTGGCCAAAATCATTGAAAATAGAGATGATTCTCTCCACAAAATTAGTTTCTGACATACTAGAAATAAAATTGCTTGAGAAACAATAAAATATTTGGCAGCTAATTCGCTGCTTTTTACAGCTGCCACTGTGGAAACTTATCTGGAATTAATACGTGCTCTTCTCATATGGTTTGACTCCTAAAGGCACATGTCTTCAAGTAGCATGATTTAGTTTCAACTTTTCTATTTATTCCTAGTCACCTCCATTCCTATAGTTCACTCCATTTCCCAGTGGGATGCTTTGTGTCAGCAGAAGCTCCATAAATCTTCTGGACTTGAAAAAGATTATTTTCTCAAAATTCTAAGTGTGTTCCAGAGTCAATCAGAAAGATAGGTTCTTTACATATGGGAAAAAGTAAAGTGGATCGAATTACGTATTCCTTATACAGAGAAAATGATTTGAAGGCAGGTATTCTTTTCCAAGAAGACAAAATTTACAGTTTAAAGGTTGATATCTTAAAAGCTGAAACTTCTCTCAATCACTTCAGTAGTTCTCTCTACAAGTTTTACTGTTGATGTTGATTCTCACTAATTTTAAACAGTGGTTGCTCTTTCTTTTTTTCTGCTTTCTTTCCTTCCTTTCTCTCTCTCTCTTTTTTTTTTTTTTGGAACAAAGGCTTTCAATTTGCTTTGTTCAGTATGGAATCATTGGTTTTGGAAGACATAGGAATTCTAATAAGTAGAAATTCTCATTTTCATTAGTCCATTATCAAATATTGATAGAAATAAATGATTGCATCAGGTTTCACCTTCCGCTAAGATGGTCTCTGGTTTGTGGAACTGACTAAGTAACATGTCTTCTAGTGTCAGGCATAATGACTCAGAAGAGGATGCAACAGAGGAGTAAAGACTTGTACTGACCTGCGTGTCTTTCATGTACAGTCAGGGAATTACTTTGAATATACGTGAAGGTTCATACAGGGAGAAAACTAATTTTAGAATGTATTTAAACAAAAGCAAGTCATTTTTCCTGTTTCACCTATTAGATTTTATACTTCAGTCATCATTCACTTTCTTATTAATATGAAAAGTCTTTCTTAAATGAGTACTGTTGATAGCCCTTTTTTTTTTCCCTATAATGTTGACAGTCCTACTTATATTAAATCTACTGGCCACAAAATGCCATTGTCTCTCTCACTTTTAATGCCCTTCCCTCCCACCCCCATCCTCCACCAATGAGCTGAGTTGAATTTAAAATTAAATATTTACAATTTGCTGCAAGGCATAAGGTGAAAAATTGGTAAATCGAGAACAGAATGAATTTTCAGCTACAAGTCTCACTCAATTTTAAAATTTAAATACACTCGGCTATATATCTTAGGCTCATTTAGAGAGCAGCTCTGTTAGGTATATAAGATATATTGTTTCCATTTCTTCTTTCTGCAGAAAATTGCATGGCCTCAGATCACAAAGAATGAGCAGATGGTAAATGTTACATGACTCCTCTAGGATTTTTCCACGAGGCTTTTTCTTCAATATTCCATTTAGCATCTCAGATGAAAAGGCTTTTATGGCAAACATTATGACTTCAGCAATTTTCACTATAATAAGAACTTTCCAAGAAAATAATGAACATTTTTATTTTCATAAATTGAGGGAACCATTTATGAGGGAAGCATACTCTTCAAGAAAGGCAATTTTTCCCTTGAAATTTCCATTTACCTCCATTGTGTCCATCCTGATATTATACTTAGTCAATGACAAAGTGACAAGGAAAGAAAACTAATATATTTTAAATGTAAGCATCCTTAAAAATAAATAGTGACTTTAACTGGCTTGAATAGCTTATGATTTTGCATTATTTTTTTATCCTTATTTCAAAATACATCCAGGGGTACAAGTCCCTCAGGATTTATGTTGATAACTTTTTTTTTCCTGGTATAACAATTTCATTTTGTTACAAATGTTGTGATAAAAAAATAAAACATTTGTAAAGGACAAGGTCATAAAGTCACTATGGAATGAAAGAAAATAAAATCTATATTGTTATAGGGGAGTAGAGTGTGGAATTCAAATGTGTTAATTTTGCAATAGAATTATGGAGGATTTTTATTATAATTTTTTTGACTATTTTGGATTGGATGAGTTGGTACTTCTTCAGAAATCTGATCGACATTTACATTGATCTTTCAGTAAATATTATTAGAATACTTCAAAAACTTTTTAAGTACAACAATTTCTTCAGACAGGTTGAACAGAATAATCTTAAAATAGTCAGGTACAAGCCAATAAAGAATGTTACAAAAATGTTCATTTTCCAATAGGGAGACAATGCAAAGCTGATAATATTTTACCTTAATTTTCAGGTATAAAATTTTCAGGTGGTACTGAGACCTGTATATCCAAAGAGCTACCTTATACCTTACCTGGATGACTAAAAATTTCCACTGAAGAAAACTTTCTAGTCTTTATAAAAGAATCAAAGAACATTTGCTTCATTCATCCATCCATTCATTAAACAATATGAACTGGCACCTCTTATCTGCGAAGTAATTTTGCTGACTCCCTGTTGCTGGTTTTGGGTGCTTTCCACACATTCTTTTGCTCCTTTATCTCCTTTTATACATCTCACTTTTCTCTGACTTTTCACCAGTTAATTTGTATACACAAGCAAGAAATGATTCTTAACATCTCCTATGTCCCAGATACCACCAGTGCTGTTCTGACCACCTTAAACAAGCCCCTATGCAGGACACTTGTTTTTTTAATCCTCAATTTACCCAGGCAAATTCACTAAGTCTATTTCTATTCCTTTGAAATCTTTTGTGACAAAATTCCTTTTGGGATTTAGGGAACCAAATGCCACAAAATATGGTGAAGACCAGAATATTTATGTGGATTAATAATAACGTTCAGGATTAATGAATCTTCATAGATCAATTGGGATCACCCTGGAAGGCATTTGTCAAAGGTCCTGATCTGTTCTGTTCTACATTTTTATTAGACATTAATGTAAGTTCAGAATGCATGCTTAACAAATCTGAAAAACAGGTAATGCTTGGAGTGGTAACATATTGCTTACAGAATCTCTGACAGAATCATGGTCCAATACTTCAATAGGAATATGGAATTGCAGATCAAATTTAAAAATATAATATTTAATTTGGATATGTACCTTAGAATCAAATACAAATTTCCTAAGGATAAGGAGTCAGGGAGGTATGGCTTAAATTGGATAACTTTTTTTTTTAATAAAAGAATTAGGGATATTAGAAGACAAGCACAGTTAAAGTTAGCAATTTAAGATGGCTTATTTTTTAAGTAGTTACCAAAATAATATATGCAAATTAGGCTATATTAGTGAAAAAATGCTTTCAAGAATTCAAGAAGAAATAGGACTTTGCTGCTGTATTACACTTAGCATGCATTTGAAAACGGGTAGAGAAAATGGAATGGATTCAGCACAGAGTTACAAAAAAGGCATTTAAAGTTATTTGGTTCTCTTCAAATACTTGACATCTGGAGAGTTTTATATAACCAAGTAGGGTTGCACTTGTTCTTTATAGATAAAAGAAATATAACAGGAAAAAGAGAATAGAAGCTTCTAGAAAGATTTGGATTTATTTAAGGAAATTCCTTTTATACCAGTGAAAGCTGTCTACATTGGAAGAAGTGGCATCAGTGAAAATAAGATTTCTGATCTGTGAGTGAAATAAGATTAGTCTGGATAATGTTTATGTTTAAAGGCCATTAAGGCTTTAAATGCATAATTTGGCTAGAATAACTTTTATAGTTCCTACTGAGTTTGTAAAAGTTTGTGATTTCATTCTTGCTGCTAGTTCAAAACTAGTAAATTTAATTAATTTTTCCCAGTGTGATTTTGAGTTGGTTTAGCTGGAAAACTCTTGAAACAATAATCCAAAATATGACCCTAATAGTTGTTCATTAGTTTCTGTAACATAGGTTTGCTGAAATTGCAAAAAACCTCAAATTTTATTAGTTCATAACCAAAAAAGGGAAAAGAAAGAAGATTTATGTTTCACCCATTCTACATCCATCGTTGATTGGGTAAGTTCTCTGCTACACTTGTCTTCACTCTAAGACCAAGGCTGAGAGCAGACACCATCTCTAACTGTGTTAGTTGCAAGAAAACAAAAGAAGAGGACCCTACATACAAAGCATATCAGCAATTAATGCACCTATTCAAGGTCCAACTCAGTCACAAGAGAATCAAGAGGTGTAGCAATGCACTGAGAGAGGAGAACAAAGATTTAGTGAAATTCAGTAATGACTACCACAAACAGTTGTGGTAAATATCATGGCAGGTTTGTGGGAGAACTTTGATTTGACAACAGGAAGAAATCTGAACACTGACTTATTTCCTGTAAGTCCTGCCCTCCTAATTTTAGACCTGACAGAACAGAAATGGGTTTCACATCAGAAAGTTAAATTGAAGCTACAGGATATCAAGGAGAGTTTATATAAGAAGTATAGAAGAGTTGACCACTTTGAGATTGGAAGATGTGAATTAAATAGATGTAGTTTTTTTTTTGGGGGGGGGGTCTAAAATAGATTTAAAAAAATTTTTTTAATTTACTTTATTGAAGCATAGTTGATTTACAATGCTGTGTTACTCTTTCTGGTGTACAGCAAAGTGATTCAGTTTTTTATATATATATATATATATATATATATATATATATAAATAATAGTTTATATCCACTAATCACAAACTCTCAATCCATCCCTCTTCCACGCCCTCTCCCCATTGGATATAGTTTTAAGGAAAATAAAAAGCCTTTTCTATTTCTGTTAACTGCTTCTTTCAGTTCACTGGGTATTGTGAACACAACTGAAGATGATAGATTTCAAATTCTGAATAGTCCCTTTCTCTTTTCCTATAATTATTTTTTTAAAAGAAATGAGATGAACATGTAAATAATATCATAATAGGTAGAGTGCTTCAGACAAATAAATTATTACTTCATTTTTAAGGATTAAAGATGCTAATCACTTATAAATAACATTGCCATTTTATTATTTTTACTATTTTGAATTCTTCTTAGATCTCAAAGTCATAAATGTCCTTACTATATTAAATACATCATAATTCTAAGAACACATAATGCCATCTATTAATTCCTGATAAATATTTGTTTATCTGATTTAAACTATGCACTGAATTCAACATACTGTCTAGAATTATTTTCAATTCAACATATTTCCTAGAATTATTTTCAATATGTTTTTCCTTCATAAAGTCATTATAAACTTCTCTTCTTTTTCACTAGGATTACAGGAATATGTGGGAGATATTATGGGCTCAGTTCCAGACCATCGCAAAAAAGAAAATATAATAGAGTCGCACAAATTTTTTGGTGTCCTGGTGCATATAAAAGTTATGTTTACAGTATACTGTAGCCTATTAAGTGTGCAGCATTATGTCTAAAAAAGTACATAATTTAATTAAAAAGTACATAATTTAATTAAAAAGTACTTAACTAAAAACTGCTATCATCTGACAACACAGCGTGGCCACAAACCTTCAGTTTGTAAAAAATGCAGTATCTGTGAAGTGCAATAAACCCAAGTACAATAAAACAGGTATGCTTGTATAGAATCACCAAACCAGCTCTACTTAATATTTCCTTTATAATAGTGACTTAATAATGTCAATTTCAAAAACTGCTGATATACCCTAGTATTATGAAAACCTAAGAAATACACAGATGAGAACAAATTGTGCCATTTAAATTACACCAATCCTTCAGGGCAGATTTTTTCTTCTGGTTGACTTAATTCTGAACTAGGACTAAGTTTTAGCAAGATGATGAACACGCTGTAACATACATATGGAAAAAACAGTCCATGCTTGACACTTAGGCTTGGAGTGAATAAAGGGAGAATAAATTAGAATAATAATGAAAATGCAGCTGTTCTCTCTCATAACTGTGTTTTTAATGTAATGCTTCTCTGTTTTTTAATGGAAGTACTCTTTTCAGTAGTTTGCTGTCTTTCCGCTAGAAGGGAAGTATAATAGGTATAATCAAGACTACAGAGGGGTGATAATAGAAGGGACAAAAAAAAAGTGATGAGATAAGTGATTGTAAAATGGATGAGATTTTTCAAATGCTGTAATTTCCTTTAAAAAAAATAAAAACCAGTGGTTTAGAATTGATTTGAAGGCTTAAATATACTTGGAATAATGCTGACATTTGTATTAGCATCATTCTAAATACACATGCTATACCTGGCAGTGAGTTCCTCCTAAGAGAAACCGTGTTTTAGAGCTTTAATAGAGAAAGAGAGAAAGAATATGAACCACTTCAGAATTAACTGAAAATAATAACTAAAGACAAAGGAATTGACTTAGAAACTAAAAATTATATTATTTATGTATTTACACTGCAATTTAAAAGATTCCATTAATATGTACATTATTATGCAATTACAAGGGTGTGGGAAAAGAGCAACAAAAATCATTATTACATTCATTGTCTTTGTCCTTAGCAGCAACTCAAGTTAACTCTAGGTAAACTTGGTAGAAGTGGATACATTCTGACATTTCAAGTTAACTTATTTTAGTTTACCTTAATTTACATTTTAAACTGAAAAATAAATAGATCAGGATTCCAAAAAATTTGTCTGCAAGAGTTTTGATCTTATATGATAAACTGAATCATTTTTCATCACAAAAATATTTGTGAAAATTCAAAATGTCAGACTTTTTTTAGAGGAAGGTTAAGAAGAGACTGGTTATCAAAAAGTTTATTTTTAAATTTTAATGCATAATTTTCTTTTTGGAAATACTGTGGATATCATATTTGCTTACATTGCTGATTTTAATTTTTAATTTTATAATATTAAGGTGTTTCAACCACTTAAATTTACAGGCTGATATAAAAATGAATTCAATTTGTCTTACATGAAATTTTGGGGCTGATTTCTACAGTGATTGTTGTTCAATAATCTTTAGCTAAAATATTGGTATCTTAAAATAGTATGTAGTAATTTTTACTTACACAAGTGCCTTGTAGTAACTATAGGGTTATATGCAATGAGACATAAATATCAAGTTAAAGTATTCTGTGATTTACTTCTGTATTAACGTTGGGCCAATTTTCATTATAAAATTAAAAAGACTGAATCCTTGGAGAAGGAGTATTTTCACCCAAAAGAATAAACTTATTGATCGTTACTACTTAGTAGCTAGGGAGAAAAAGCTCACAACTATTCATGTTTGGTAATTATCTTGACATTAACCTTCCTTCCAAAGAAATAAGTATTCAGAGATGAAATTTCAATTTTTATATTTGTGTTTAGTGTTATATTTTCTTAAATTTGAAAAAGAAAAAAATTAAACAAAATTAGGAATTTTGACAATATATTGTTTTTTTTCTATCCACTTCCTCTTTTCAAGTTCTGTGTTTCACAACTTACTTCTCTTTAAAATTTTCATTGAGATATAATTTACATATTATAAGATCCACCCATTCAAACTGTATGACTCAGTGCTTTTTAAGTATATTCACAGGGTTGTGTAACCATCACTATAACCTAATTTTAGAACATTTACATCCTCTCCCAAAAGGAACACTGTACCCATTAATAATCACTCTCAATTCCTCCCTCCCTGAAGCTCTAAACAACCAGTCACCTACTTTCTGTCACTATAAATGTGCATATTCTGGATATGTCATATGCAATGGAATCATATACACAAAATGTGGCCTTTTGTGACTGGCTATTTTCAGTTAGCATAATGTTTTAAAATTTCATCTATGTTATAGCATGTATCAGTATTTCATCTCTTTTTATTATTGAGTAATACATATTCCATTGAAGGGCTAGACCACATTTTATTTATCCCTTCATTGACTGATGGTTGTTAAGTTGTTTCTACTTTTTGGCTATTAAGAAGAATGCTGCTCTGAATATTGTGTACCAGTTTTTGTGTGGACGCATCTTTTCATTTCTCTTGAGTATATATCTATGGGAAGGATAACTCAGTAATATGGTAACTATTAACATTTTGTGGAACTGCCAGTTTTCCAAAGAAACTACCATTATCCGTTATCATCAGCAATGTATCAGGACTCTGACTTTGCAACATCTTTACAAATGATTTGTTATTGTCTGTTTATTTTATTATAGCCATTGTAGTGGGTGTGAAGTCATATCTCATTGTGGTTTTGATTTGTATTTTCCTGATAACTAACGATGTTGGGAATCTTTTTGTGTGAATATTTATATAATAACTGTTGAATTAAAAAAACAGAGACCTTGGTGAAACTCCTCAGAGTCAGCAGCTAGGGTACAGATTCTAACTCCACAATAACCTATAAGCTGACCTTTGGCAAAAAGCTTAACTTCAGTACTTGAGTATCATGATTTTAAAATTGGGTTAGTATTAGCATCTGTCTTACGGAGTTATTGTTTGCATTAAGCGAGGTAACACGTGAGCATTTTGGATATTGCCTGAAATCTAATGTATTTCTAACAAACATCAATTTTTTTTTTTTTAAATTTTTATTTATGGCTGCATTGGGTCTCAGTTGCTGTGCATGGGCTTCTCACTGCGGTGGCCTCTCCCGCTGCGGAGAACGGGCTCTAGGCATGCGGGCTTAGTAGTTGTGGCTTGCGGGCTCTAGAACACAAGCTTAGTAGTTGTGGCGCACGGGCCCAGCCGCTCCACGGCATGTGGGATCCTCCCGGACCGGGGCGTGAACCCGTGTCCTCTGCATTGGCAGGCGGACTCCCAACCACTGTGCCACCAGGGAAGCCCCAAACATCAATTCTTAATAATCTTCCTCACTGTCATTATCAGTATCAACTCATCAACATCACTCTCTTAAAAAATATTAAAATGAAAGAAAATCTGATTTAGACAAGATTTTTTCTAAGAAAATTTCAGAAAATCAGCATATTTCTAAAGTAGAAGATAAATGATTTTATAATTCAAAATTATCATTTAAATTACCAGTAAACATATATAAATACATTTTTGTTAGTCTGCATTACAGAGTAATACTACACATACACATATACATTTCAGCATAATGATTAATTACATTTTTAATATGAATTCTGTAAGTTTGAAATCAAAGGTATTTTGGAATTTTTATTTTCTAAGGTTTATTCTATTTTAGATTAAAGGAGTAAAGAAATATTACATTTTCTCCTACAATTTTCAGTTAATTTCTTTTTTTTATACTAGGAGCCAAGATCTGCAGGACTCAAACAGGGCATTCTGACACCACGTTACCTGTACTAAATCAGTTATGTGTAAGATTCTAGTGACATGCCAAATGATTCTATTGTTACCTGACCTCATATTTAAAAGAGATGTTTTATCTTGCCTCATTTACAATACATTAAATATATATTTTTTAAAAGAGCAAATAAAATTTGAGAGTACAATGGTTCTAATTTTACAGATGGATAAACTGTAGTGTGGAGAGGTGAAGGACAGGGTTGAATTAAGGCTGGCATGATGCAAGCAGGTGACTTAACTCTACACACAGCACATCAACCCTGGAATAAGCTTTCTCATGGGCTGGAAAAGACTAGATATTTAACAAATGATGTATCTGTAGCCTGCATTTGGTTGGATTCAGACAAGATAAGCAGTAATTATCTGATTCTATGGAAAGTACAGCTCTATAGGTAAAGTATGCATCTTTTTGAATGGTTTTGTTCAAATATTGATATGTAGAAAGTCACGTTTTATATGGCTCTTTGTACTTGTAGTCTTCCTGTTATAACCCAGTTTAAAGACTTTACAGATAAAGTGAGCCAAAATTTGAAGTGTCTCTCAAATATACAATCTGAAATATATGGTGAAATGATTTGCCAAAAATGAAACTGATTAAAGAATCTTTCAAATATAGAAATGGTCTAGATTATGTGGGGAGATACTTTGCCAAAAATTAACTACTGATTAGAAGGAAAAACTATTTAAGGGAATGTAAACCACAGTCTTTGTACATAGCATCCGTCAAACAGATTATGCCTCTGTAAAAACTCCACAAGCACTGAGGCTAAGTATACTTATTAAAGTCCATGTTGCCGAATCACGTAATGAAGGTGATTTTGCAAATCTGCACATGCAAGGGGAAAACATTTAATATTTCTTCCCACAGGTAAGCATATGCAATACTTTAGTAGCTTTATGTTTACAGTGAAGTCCAAAACATCTTAAAGGAAATTAATTACATCTCTACCACTCTGCCAGAGGCATCATGTGGTGGCAGGGGCTGACTTGCTTTGTGAAGCTTGCAACAAACAAACAAACTCCACAAATGTACACTATTGGGGCTTTTGTATGAAACTCATTAAAAATTTTAATACTAAATTCCATCATTTCTTATTTTCCTGACACTAAAAACCATCTGTTTCTCATCTGAAAAAAATGACAGGGAAAATTAGATAACTGCTATCAGTAAAACTCATGACTCAAATGGGAGTTATTTATTATTGTGAACATACATCACAACTGCTTCCTCTTGCTTGGTTAGCATTCTCTAACACCCCTTATGGAAGAGAATTACAGAAAATCACCTCAGACTTCTTAGCATAAGCAATAGAGAACAGGGCATTGAATTCAGAAAGTTAAAAGTTCAAAGGTTAGAATGAGGTTTGTGACTGCTTGCTGGGGATATTTGGACACATACAAGACATGGTGTAAAGAACATTAAATCAGAAACCAAATATATTTCTCTTTCTCTCACTGAGCAATCAGGTCAAGGTCTAAGCTCCTTTCTAGGTATATAAAGAAGAATGATGCATTTTTAAAACTTTATCAAAGTTTTTCATTTTGCAGGAAAAACAAACATTCTATTCCTTTTAAAGTGTGATATTAAAAACAGAGTATATAGTACATATAGATAAGCATGGAAGACTATAACTTGTGAAGGCAGAAAAACTTTTTAAGGTTGATACCCTTTAATGCTGAGTTCTGAAGTGTGAATAGGCACCAGCCAGGTGAACAAGGAGAATGTGGTCATTATATCAGACTCCCAGAAAATATCTTAGGAGATCAATCATTAGAGTATGATTCAGAAATATGAGGACTGATAGTTCAGTATGGAATGATCTTGGAATACTATGGGAGGATGATGGAGATAGTGTAGGTAAACAAAACACACCATGCATTAGAGTTCGGAATTACTCATTTTGGTTTGGTGAGTTGTCATTTTGATTTGGTAAGTGTAGTTCATTAATATGATCCAGATTGTTTTCTGATAATTCTGGGGAAGGTGCAGTTTATGGAATATTTTATGTGCCGAATGAAGGTGCTTGCACTAGATGATCTAGAACTAGATTGTTGTTCACTTATTCTGCCCAATGGGAAAACAGAAACGCCAACAGGGATTTGAACTGCCCAAAGAGTAACTGGATTTAGACAGAAAAAGAAAGAAACATTAACATTTCATCATACAATAGTACTCCTATCAGTTTGCCACATTTAACAGTTAAGAACTAGTTTGGGTTAGATGTTGGATTTTCAGAAAACTCCTATCAAAAGGCAAACACTCATAGAAGTTTATACTTCAGCACACTTAACACCTCAGCATGGTCTAGTAGTTCATTTTCAAATCAGAGAAAACTTATCTGACTCTAAATCCTGTGTAGCAACATTAATGACTAATGACTATGACTAACAAGAACTCTGAAAAATCAGGACCTTTCAATTTCTAATTCTCTTTGATAAGCAAATTTTATGACATGTTTGGAAGATGAAAAGTCATGGAAGATTTTTCATAGTATTTCTTTGAAATGAGGGTCACCAAAAAGAATACCAGCAGGCACATTCATTTTCATTTCAAGTTTTGAAATGATAACCCGCAGAATTATGAATATAACCATTTGAATAATTTGTCATAAAAGCATTCATATTGAGAATGTGCAGACAGATTTAGATACAGGCTTCTCCTGATAAGAATAATACATTTTCTAGTATGTGGAGAGAGGGTGATGAGAAGAAATCTAGCAAAGCAGTAGTGGTTAAAGCAATGTGAATGTTAAAGGAAAAAACAATCCATGAATATATTAAGGAAGAAAAATAAAGAAAATGCATTGATGCTACAACTAAAGAAATCTAGCTGCTATCATACTATCGATGAAAATTAGATTTAAAGTTTTGCTAATAAAAATTGTTTTTTTTGTTCTTTTTAAAAGGAAACCCCAGAAATTTAGCCTATTGATAACTGTGGTTGTAATAACAAATTGATATTCATTTAAAATATTTATTTTAAATTATAGCCTGTCATTTAATGGAAATCAATTCGTGCTTTTACTAGTATGTTAATGCTAAAAGAGCATAGAAACTGGGTATTTTGCTCATCAGTTCTGAAAAGAAGACTATAAAAATAGTTTATGATGTTTACATATGATATTTCTAGCTGTTGAGAGGATAAGAACTATTTTATAAACTAGATTTCACATGTCTGGAGAGAGAAGCAGGAAGGAGACACATACCCATACTGTTAGGATTTGGTGGAAGGCGGGACACTATAGAGCATTCCAAAAATGAAATTTCCCTGTGCCATAAACAGTTCTTATGTTAATACAGTTAATGAGAGCGTTTAAAAAACAAAACCATATTTAAACAACTGTGAAGGAAAAAATGTATAAGAAAAAAATAAAGGCAAATTTACAACTTATCAGAGTGCCCAGAATAAACATTATATCACTTCTAAGATGCATCACTTATGTTGGTTTATAACCCATTACTATTTTAAAATAATGTGGTGAGAAAACGTGGAATTAATGACAAATTTAAATCATAGTGTAAGTTAAGGTTATTACTGGGGGAAGCTTGGAGAATTTTTAAGTTCCTAGAGTATATGTTGTAGGCTTGCCTACATCCATAAAAATATTTGAAACTCTATGTGTCACAGTTGTCTTCTAAGGAAGAATAATGAAGTCTCTATGGCAATATCTGGAAAGCTGTTGAATCTCTAAAAGAGTTCACCATACGTGAATAAGAATTGAAGGACAAATGCTCTGCCTGAAACTGCATTGAGATAATCCAATCCAACTGTTTCCAAACAGGCAGTATTATCAGCAGCTTTAAGGATGTCTGCTTCAAGACTTCCTCTAGAGACAGAACAATGATTATAACGCAGCTGTGTGGCCTTGGAAAGCTCAGAAGCTGTTAAAACTTCATCCAAAGAGGCAGTTAAGAAGACAGTACTAGCTACTGGAAATATAGCCATGTCTATTACCTTGCTTGGCAAGCGCTTTAATGCACAGTACAGAGAGAAAGAAAATGCTTCTTGCAAAGAGGGATAGAGTAGGGGCTATGGAGTATGGGATATTTGCAACCTAGCTATAGGTCTTACAAGAGGATACGCAAGTCTCTTTAAGCCTCAGTTTCCTCTTCTGTGAGAGGGAGTTAGTCCTATCTTTCTGGATTCTTGCAGGAATTGGTGAGAAAATTCGGTGTTACAGCACTTAAGCATATGCTTTATTAGAGATGATCATTAGTTCCTTAAGGTCTTTCTCAAAAGTTACCTTCTCTGTCTGACTTACTTCACTCAGTATGACAATCCTAGGTGCATCCATGCACTGCAAATGACATTATAAGACAAATATCATATGATATCGCTTATATGTGGAATCTAAAAAATGGTACAAATGAACTTCTTTACAAAACAGAAATTAAGTCACAGATGTAGAAAACAAACTCATGATTACCAAGGAGGAAAGGGGGAGGAGGGATAAAATGGGAGATAGGGATTGACATATATAAACTACTATATATAAAATAGATAAGAACCTACTGTAAAGTACAGGGAATGCTACTCAGTACTCTGTAATGGCCTATATGGGAAAAGAAGCTAAAAGAGAGTGGATGTGTGTATATGTATAACTGATTCACTTTGATGTACAACAGAAACTAACACAACATTGTAAATTAACTACACTCCAATAAAAATTAATCTTAAAAAGTTACCTTCTCAGTGAAGCTTTTAGTAGTCACCCCACCTGAAATCTCTTCACCTCTTGACACATCACATCATCAGTCCTATTTTTATTCTCCTTAGAACTTATCACGATATGAATTTAATAAAATTATTTTTATTGACTCTTTCCAGCACTAAAATATAAGATAAACGAAGGCAGGGCTCTTTGCTCATTTTGTTCCTTGCCGTATCCCAGCACCTAGAGCAGAGCCTGCCACATAGTATACTGTAATCATTAAACTTTTGTTAAATATTAGATAAATAAATGGATTTAATCCTAAGTCATTTCTAAGGAATCAGAAAGTTTACAAGCCTCTGACTTGAAAACATTAAGAACAAAAAAGAAACACAAATAAACTAATAAATGGATGGATGGGTGGATGAATCAAATGACCTGTCTGTGGCGCTAATCTCCAATTTTGACTAAGCATTAGTGTATTTTCCAGCCCTCACACTTTCCATGTTTGTCACTCCTTTCTCCAACAGAAGAAACTGGGTCCCTGCTTACCTCGGAGTATTTATTTATTCTCCCAGTGATGAGCTAGCAGAAGTAAAATTTGAACACAGTGTTGAATAAATCACCTCAGTCTGAAGAAAAATTGAATGGTAAACAAATAGTGAATTTTAGTTGTTAAATTTATTCTTACAAATGTATGGATTAGCATTTCTGTAACTACTTTCTGTATGCTGTAGAACTGATAAAATGAACATGTTCAAATTTAAATATTGAGGATGTTTAGATTTAACATGCTTCATGAAACTAAATGATTCAGGGATAATTTTTTTCCTGATCATATTTTTTCCTAAAAGATTATTTTATTCCCAAATATCAGAAAACCTGTTCTCCCAAATAAGATGGGACAAGAATGTCAGAGTCACACTCTCCTTTGAAAGAATTTTAGATCAGATTAAGCCTTTGTTGGTGACAAAACAGCCTGGAAGGAAAAGAATATGAGAAAAGCCCATTTCTGATGGATAATAGATGAAAAGGGGAGGCTGCAGCTCCCCTAAAAGGACTGATCTGTTATAGAGAGAAAACATTTCAACTGGTATATACTTCCTCCTTGAATGAAGCCTGACTCATGGTGAGCATTAGGTAAATATTTCTGAATGAATAAGTAATAATAACCCACAACACACAACTCTATTCTTACCATTGTGGTCAATGAATCGTCTAAATTTGCATTCCCAGTCAATGCACACAGGTGCATGCCACCATCACCACACATTATCATGCACTGGGTTTAGGGCTAGGAACATAGGAGGGACAGGTAGTGGGGCATCTTTCTTCTTTGTTTACTAATCCAGTGCACAGGCCTCATTTATTTGTTTAAATGTCTGGTATAAAATGTCCATTTCAGTCCATATGTGTGGATAGATTAGGGAGATTAAAATATTAAAATATTAAAATTGAGATAATTTATCTGTCAATACTTCAGAAACCAGTTTGCAACTATCTCTGTACTGAATTTCTGGGAATGTCTATTTAAATGATACAATAAATTAATGAAGCTTCTAGAGCAAATTTAACGATAGTTGTCACCTAAAACCATGAGTATGGTTATATTATTAGATCAAAGGTATAGATCTCTTTTAGAAACTTTATGATATAATAAGAAAAGAGAAGAATAGCCTGAGTTTGAATTGGCTTGCCAGTATTTAAGAATCAAAGACAAATTTTATTTTACTGGATAAGAAAAGTTTGTAGTAACAATTTTCTTTATCCTTTAATATGTATTCTATTAATTTCTACTACATTCCAGACACTGTTGAAATTGAGTATTCCTAATTTATCTTACTAGTGTTTTACTGTATCGTCTCTACAGAAGTATGTGCTATTCCTCACTCTGAAACCTAGATAATGGAAAGGAGGCCAACAATATTGAGCAGATAATTTCATTCCCTGCAGACTCTTCAAAAGGGGATGATTTTATCTGGATCACAGTGAGGATATATCCTTTGGAACCCGAAATAAAAGATCCTACTCTTTGAAAGGGCTGAGAATGGCTCCTTTCTGCATCCTACCCTGCCGTTTTTTTTTTTTTTCTTTTCTTTTTCTTTTTTAATTGTTTATGTCTCTGCTTTACTTCTCTGCTGAAACATGTAACACATGGTGGCACCTGAATATTTTAATCGTCAGAGATGCACTGCATTGACTGGACCATTCCAGAGCTTTCTTGAAACTAATTAATATGTGAGCTTTGATTCCAGTGTCTTCTGAAAAAACATTTTAAAAATAACCACATATAAATTGATCATTACCAAAACCACTAATTGTAGACCTAGCCAAACATGTATTCTGAACCGAACCTACTTTTACAGATGGCCATTATAGTAAATGGACTTCTGCTTCCATAAATGTGAGGTATTAAATGTTTTATGAATATTCCTAACATTTTCACTCAATCTTTCCTGTCATCATGGAAATCAACACTATTTTGGGGCTCTATGTATTGTTTCAACTCCATTGAGAAGCATGATGATATCTAAATATATTTTGTAGAAAAGGAGAGAGCAAGCAATTTTGATAAAATACAAGGTGCATTTATAGAGCTGAATGTCTTTACAAATCCTGTTATTCAGGAAGACCTAAATTCAGTATTTAGCAACTATTTAAGCAGCCTGATTTGCTAATGTGAAGGGCATTAATTCTATTAAAATGTCCATTGAAATTACATCACTGGAAAGGAAATTTTATATCCAGATTCATTTACTAAAACAACAATAATGTTAGCAAAAGATATTCCCTGGGACTTATAACCAGGTAGAAATGGAATATACTATTCAGTATTGTGCTATTTTTATTTAAATCATGCTCTGATATAGCATATGTGACTGCAAAAAGCCTGTGTCTAAAGAAAATGGAAATACTAGAAATATAATTTAATTGCAAACTAAACATTATTGGAATATTTTAGACACATTCAGACCTAATAAAGAAAAACCTTATATCATGTGTACCATATACAAATTCATTGTACATACAAAGTATAAACTTAACTTTCATACAAAGTAACTGAATATATGTACTTCTGGGGAAAGTCTTTTAAAGCAAAAATTTTATGTTGAATTAGTAATTATTTTCCCTATTTCCCATGTTAAATGGACTTCATTGTGCTGATTATGGGTTTGGCCTCTCTTACTCTTTTTTCTATACTTTCGTCATTGTATTATTTTATTGTTCCTTTAAGTAAAAATAAGGGATACAGAAATCCCTCAATCATCTTTTAATTTATATTTATTTTTTGAATGTAAAATCTAATCAATTATAGAAAATGCATTAAAAGTTTGAAGATTTCAAATTTATCTATAATTCTAACACCAGGAGATAATCATTGTTAAAGTTTGATTTAATTGAGAACTACATTGAACACGTTTTGTGTAAATAGCTGACAATACTTATGGAGATTCCAAAGACTGAATTTTGAAGTGCGACTACTGCAACAAAGAAAATATTCCTTTATAAGACTCTATCCATCTTCCCAAATAAATTTCCAAAGAGGTTGTACCAATTTACGTAAACTGCTAGCAGTGTGTGAGACTGCTCGCTGCTCTCAGCCTTGCCAACCTCAGCTTTAAATACTATAGTCCCAGCAGTTGATGTAGTAGATAAAATATGCTGTATCACTGATTCAAATGTTTCTTTCACTGCTAAAATTAATTTTTCTTATGGGCAGTTTTTCTTTTGTGTATGATCTCTTCATTTTTCTTTTGGGTTTCCTAAAGTTTTTATATTTGTTATTATTCTTTATAAATTAAGGTACTAATCTTTTGTTACATTTACGCAGGTCTTCATAATTAAGTGGTTCAGTTTTATTTATCATCAATCATATAAGCACTCAGCAAATATTCATTTAGGATCAGCTATGTTTATAGCTAAAAAGTAGAAAATCCAAGGGTTAAAACTGAAAAGTATCTATCTCAAAATGTATTTCCCTTTCCATGATACCACAATTCTCAACTATGAGAGCAGTAAAAATAAAGATTGATATTAACTGTGTGTGTATGTGTTGGGGGTGTCCCTGTCCATGTGGCACTTAAAATAATTCAGTGGAAACTAGAGTTTTGAAAGGTTGAGATAGGATGGAAGGGAATTGTAAGCTGAAAGAAGAGAATAAACAAAATCAGGTAGTTTTAAAATAGATGATCTGTTTAGGAAACATATAGTCCAAATGTGAATGCAACGTTGGATGCACAGAAGAATAAAGAAAACTATGTAAAGGAAGCTAGATTGGGAAAATATTTAAAACAATTCAAATAAAGTTTAAATAGTGTTTGTACCTTTATGAGGTAGAGACCATCTTGTAGCGGCAATGCTTTTAAGTACATATAAACCAGCAAGGGGTGACCTGTGCCTTAAAAATAAGGCTGGATTAGAAGATGGAGGCTAGTGGAGACATCAGTGGCTTAGGATTCTACTGTAATACTTTAGATTAAAAAATTATAGAGAGACTTTACAGGGGTAACAGGATGACAGGATGCAGTTCCTGACTGGGCGGACAGATGAAGGAGTGGGGAAAGTCACTACGGTAACATCCAAGTTTCTGAACCCACTAGGCTGTGAGAATGGTGACTTCATTATTTGAAAGAGAATACAAGAAGATGGAGAGGAGGAGATGTTCTGCTCTGGCTAGTAACTCTTGGGAAATTCCCCACTGCTAATCAATTTCACCGATACCTATTCAAAAGTCACTAGAGTAGAAATGGCTTTTCCCCAAAAATATTCTCTTTAGAATCGGGGAAAAAATGAAAACATATACCAAATTTCTTAAGTAATTAGTTATTATTTTTTTATTCTTAAGGTCATATAAATGACATATTTACAAGCAATGTAATCAATAAAACAAAATCATGATGTCCAAATAAACACCTTTAGCAAGCGCTCTTAGGTGAATCTTTAAACTGATTTGATCAGATGATTCTACCCATCACTGAAGCAGAAAAATGTGATCACTTTTCCATGTATGTATAAGTAAAGATGAAGTTATTTTGTCTTCTATCGAAATTTCATTTCTGTTATCTGTCATTCAACCTAAGCCATAGTTGATATTGTGGTAACTGGGAACATTGCAGGACACTTATATAGGATTTCTTTTCAATGCTGAAAAAAGATTAGTGTTTTATTAAAAGAAAATCTCCCTTTTCTTTCTTAGGTCTGCTTCTCCAAACCTGGCACAGAGTGTATAAATGTGAACTCTATTTACAAAGAGAATGCACAGCCATGAATTTTGTGCATAAATAATTTAAAAGACCTTCTAAAACTTAGTTTATCTCATTACGCCATTTACTCGTTTCTACAGAGTGAATGCATTTTGGAAAACCAGAAATGTAGCATAATGTTAGAGACACCAGATGTTTACATCTATATAAGAAAAAATCGACGAAATGGATTTGTAGGACAGATTTGTAGGACAGAAAATCTATTTATGCTGCAACTGATTCTTATAAAGCATGCCAGAAAAATTAGAAAGTTTGGGGGAAGATGCTGCATAGCATAATCAAGCAGTCTTCTTCTATTTTATTCTATTTGATTCCTCCGAACATAATATTGATATAAAATACTGTGCCTCAAAGTGCCTAGAACAGGGATTGACAGAATATGCATGAAAAATAGGTCAGCTTATTTTCCCTTCCTCTTGATTATTTTAATATTTTAGTTATCGTTACATAAATTTCATTATCCTTTAGGTTAATTTAAACCATCATTTTAATGCAAGCTTGGGAAACATTTTTAAATAATAATTTATTTTTAAATTTGAACACTTGCTAGGCTTTTCTGTTCTTATAGCCCTAAGTATAAAGAGCAGACACAAATTTGGACTTGTCTAGCTGATTTTCTTCTTTGTTGGCTCCAAGTCAATTAAAAGTGCTCAAAGCTTCCTAGGGCCCCATGTAGCAATAATCCAGTTCTTACTTTAATCCAATTTCAATGACTTCCCCTGAAGTTGGCAGTAACATAGCCCTCATGATGACCAATTAGGTATTCCACATAAAAATCGCAGCTGCTTCAGTGGAGAAAATGATTACTGTAACATCTGGTAGTATACTGATAAGGTTATCAAACAGGAAGCTAAATCTTGAAAATCAGCTGCTCTTTATTCCAGCTTCTTTCAACTCCCATAGAATTATTAATTCTAGGACATATACAGGATGAGTCAGCTCAAAGCAAAGGAAAAAAAGAATCAAGCTGCACAACAGTAGTTCATTTTACGTGGATCTACAAGGCAGGCAAGACATAATTCAAACATGCATTCGAACTTTTCACACTTCCCAAAGAATATTATTATACATTAGTCACAAATTTATAGGACAATGATATTGCATACTTTCCTTGGAATGCATTGTTCAACATTATATATGAATTGATGTTTAATATGTGCTTGAAGAGCAGCAATAATCATCAAAAAATAAGTGCTGGGCTTCCCTGGTGGTGCAGTGGTTGAGAGTCAGCCTGCTGATGCAGGGGACACGGGTTCGTGCCCCGGTCCGGGAAGATCCCACATGCCGCGGAGCCGCTGGGCCTGTGAGTCATGGCCGCTGAGCCTGCGCGTCCGGAGCCTGTGCTCCACAACGGGAGAGGCCACAACAGTGAGAGGCTCGCGTACAGCAAAAATAAAAAATAAAAAAATAACTGCTATATTTATCTTATTATATTTAATACATTAAGATAACATATTTATTTTAATAAATATATATTTAAGTGGTGTTTTATCTTCACGGGGGGAAACTTTATATTTCAGATTCAAGGTAAGTTCAAATAAAAAGAATAATGTTAGATTCCCTACATTATATTATGCAAGAAAAGATAGGTATATTAATGTACTAAATGTAAAAAATTCTACAATAAAAATATTACCAGAAAATATACAGCAATTATTTATGTTCATGGAGAACAGGAAGTGTTTTTAAACAAGGCAAATAAAGCATACGACAAAAAATTGGAAATCTTGATCATGCTAAATTAAAATGTTTAAATTTCTATAAGATGACACAAAGTCAATGGATATTTGGAAAACCAAAAAAATGTGTAACATTTATATTACAGACTAAGGATTAGTATCTTGATTTAAAATTAAATTGTTAGAAATCACACAAAATAACAATCCATAGTGAAACGATATGTATAGACAACTCACATAAGGTAAAATACAAATAGTGATTGTATGAAAAGAAGCTCATCCTGAGAAATAATCAAGAAGATACTAGTTATTAGGTTTGCAAATAGATACAGATAGATAGATGATATATGGGTAGATAGATTTCTCATTAAACTGGCAATTTTTTCAAAAATAAAATTAAAGGGTTTATTGGATTGTGGGAAGACGGGTACTTTCATACAAAGCTGGTGGTATTTTAAATTTTAGAGCACCTTTGTAACAAATTTGACAGTGTTCAATGAAATAAAAATGTGAATATTCAATAGTCCAGTAATTTTATTTCTTGATTTTGTCCACAGTGAATATTCACACCTGTGTTAAAGGAGGAACATACACCATTATTCATAATTGAAAAAACAAATGTCTCTAAAATATTAGGTAGATTTATAGTTACACAGATTTTATGGCAGTATCCTCCAGATACTTCTGAAAAAGTCACAGAATTATATGTATGGTATGTCATTTATGTTTACAAAGACACACAGAAATACTAAATGTTTTCTATTGGAGCATACATATGTGTGAAGGGGCAAAAAAATCTGGAGTATGATGACTAGTCTGATAACTTCCAGGCAATGAGAGGAGTGGAGCAGAATGTAGGAGAAACCAAGGACTGGGGGACTGGCGTATTGATCAACAGGGTCATTAGCGCTAGCTGTAAAGATTTAGTTTATGTAAGGACAATGCATCTGTTTATGCAATATCACATATTTTTACATAACATGTTTAAATATAATACTGAGAAATTTGAACAAAATTTGAGACCACTCACAACTGTGAAATTACAGAGTAAATGGGAAAAATATTAACTAAACAAGGAAAAAAGAAAGAGAGAGAGAAAATGAAAGGGAGGGTGAAAGAATGAGAAAGAAAGAAAGAAACTGGGGAAGGGAGGGAGGAAAGGAGGGGGAAAGAATAGAAGTAGATATTGCCATGTAGCAGAGATTTCCTAATTTTAATATCTGCTCTATAAATTTGAGCTTCCTTGTAGCTATGGCAAAAACGAAAAATACATCAACTTATTTGACTGACATAGAAAAGAACGCAAATTAGTTAAATTATTTTTGTAAGTGTTTCCACTCCCAAACAAAATTTATGGCATTGCTTATTGTGTTATATCTTATCAAAGAGACATAGGAAAACATGGAGAGTGTCTTGAAATGCAGTTGTAAAAGAGAGAGAAATGAATGTTTCTTATACCTATCCTCTATAAATTTAGATTATAAGTATAACACAGCTTTTCTAAAATACAACTGCCATTGTGACACTTTAATAATCCAGGGAAAAATATATGGAGACTCTAAGCATGTCTAAGTGACATATATGACTTCTCAGTGGACTGTTCTGGGAGATACCAGACTTTCTGGTTGAGCCTGGCCAAGCCCTGCCTTGGAGGCAATGTATATGTGAGTTGCTAATTATTAAAAGCTTTACATTATAGACTTTGTTGGCCAAAATGAAAGCCTTTTGTTTCAGACACAATATATGAGAAAACACTTGTCATGGTGTCACTAGAACTTGGGAATCTGATATATCTTCTACACAAAATCGAACATCGCTATACTTCAGTAAAGATGAGACAAAAGAAGAAATTTTAGGTAAAATCCTCAGTCATATAGTTAATTTCCTCAAAGATTTGCCCAATTAACTGATACCACATTTTCTATATTAAACAACATAAAGCAAGAACTATTTTAACTAGTTGTTAACAGTTAAACATTTTACACTAAAAAATTGTCACATAAAACTATATTACTCATAAAGATTGTAAGTTATTTTATGCTTTAATGAATATTGTATTCAAATGGACTTACATGCTAGAGTCAATGGAAAACTATAACCCCACAGAGCTGAATAAATGAATATAATGTTTCTCGACCCTAGATGATCATTAAGTGACAAGCTTTAAAAATGAAATACTCTTATCAAGGTTCCATCCTTAAATAGTTACATCAGAATCTTTGTAGATGGGTCATGGAACCATTGCTTTTTATATGCTTCCTAAGCGACTCTAGTGTACAGCCAGGTTGAGAACCACTGCAAGTTTGAATGCCAGTTGGTGTCCACAAAAATGATGAAAAAGCTGTTTCAAATAAAATATTTTAGTTTAAGAGAAAATAAGGCTATCTAGTTCTTCTGCTGGTAACTAAATAATAGTTACAGGTAGCAACCACCTTGTCAGGGATTCTGGTTCCTATGAAATTGAGATTTAGTGAGGTTAAGTTATATGTCCAAGACTACATATTCAAAAACTAGAAACCTAAACAGCTCTGCCTGTCCTGGAGGTCTATGCCACTACTTCCGCAATACAATATCTCTTACATTAAAAATGCTCAACATTTAATAATGTATGACACTCAAACTTCCAAAAACAAATCATCACTTTTCAAAATCAAATTTGATATTTATACCTCCAAGTCTTTCTACATCTTTAGTATTAGGAGAAAGTGTTTCCTTCCTTTCCTATCTTAGAATGTTTATTTTTCAAACTTAGTTAATGATCCTTGCTCCTCCTCCATGCCAGGAAAAAAATTCTGACTGTCTTCACATGTGCTCTCATAATTTCTATGCACGATTCCTGCAACAGTTATCACATTGATTATCTAAACCTCTATAACAGAGAAATGTTTACCATGTCCCAGGCATGCACATATGATGCTACATCACCTCAAGCCCAACAGAATCTTCCATAATCCAATTTTAGTTCCTGGAGACTCTGTTCTTGAATAAAGAGTCTCTCTCAAGTTTAATTAGCAAATTAACACTGCTGTTTTAAAAATCAACATTTGCCTTTGGGGATTATTGTAGATTCACATGCAGTTGTGAGATGTAATACAAAGAGGTCCCACATACCCTTTACCCAGAATGCCTAATGGTTACATGTTGACGGACTATAGTACAATATCATAACCAGCATATTGCCATTGATATAGTCAAATACTGATCAGTTCCATCACCACAGGGATCTTTCCTGTGGTGGATCCTTCAAAGCCACACCCATCTCCCTTCCACCATTCCCTAGCCCCTTATCCCTGGCTACCATGAATTGGTCTCCATTTCAATATCTTTGACATTTTAAGAATATTCCAAGAGTGTGTGAAAAAATGTGTATTCCTGTTTTTTAGTGGAGTATCTATACATGTCCTTTGGAAACTGTTGGTTGCTTGTGTTCTTCAGTTTTTCCATATCCTTGCTGGTTTTCTGTCTAGTGTTTGAGAGTGGGCTGGGGAAGTCCCCCAATATAAATTTGAATAGGCTTATTTATACTCTGAGGTCTATCAATGTTTGCTTAATTTATCTTGAGGCTCTGTTTAGTGCATACAAATTGATCATTTTATCAATATATAATGTCACTCTTTGTGTCTAGTAATTTTCTCTGATCTGAAGTCTATTTTTTTTGACAATAAGAGAGCCATTCCTGTTTTTTGTTTTGATTAACATTTTCATGATATATATTTTCCATTCTTTTACTTTCAGTCTACCTGTGTGATTGTATTTGAAGTGAATTACTTGTAAACAGCATACAGTTGGCTTGTGAGAATTGTTATTTTTTACTTTTATTTTTACCTAAGTCAGTACATCCATCTCTGCCTTAAAAACGGTATATTTAGACCTTAAGGTAAGTGATATGTTAGGGTTGAGTCTGCCATTTTTTGTTGTTTCTGTTTCACATTTTCCCATTCTTCTATTTCCCTTGTCTTGCCTTGCTGTGAGTTTGGTTAAAGGCTGTTTTTAAGCACCCTATTATAGTCAAGCTACTGCCTTCTGGTGATGAGTCTGTGTGGCTTTGGAATGCTCTCAAGTCAGCCCCATGTCTAGCTATGATTGCTGATATGTGGGAACAGCCTAGCAGGGCACACACACAGCCATTCAGACCCCACAGAGTTGACTGTGATCCAGGAGGGCTTTCTTAGCTGACTGTCTTTCCCTGGTTCTCTCCACTAAACTTGTGACTGCTCTCAGATTTTGCTTTTATCCTGGAGCTACCAGCTTCCTCTTGATTGCTCTCCACAAAGATCTACATTATTTTCAACAATGACTTTAAGCATAATGAGCACTGGTGTCCTGTCAGCAGGTGTCAGCCTCTGCTCTCCTTGGCTTGAGTGGAAACTTCCTCTTTATGAGCAAGACGAGGTGGAAAAACTGGAATCCTACTTTCACCGCATTGTGGCTGGAGTAGAGTTTCCAGTCTATGACTGGGACTGGGTGTGAGAAAAGAAACTGTCTTCTCAGCCCTGCCTAAGATAGATCTTCTCTAACAGAGTGCTAAGAAATAAATACCAGCAGTCCACCTCTGCCAGGGTAAAACTGTGGTCGCACTAGGATCTAGGGGGACAAGGAGCCCCTGTCTTCTTGGCTACCCTTATCAAGAGTAAAATACCTGAAATGAAGTCCTGTAATAAGAATCTGTGGGAGGAGACAGGTAACAGAGCAGGTCGTGTTTCAAATAACAGATTCTTGCTGTTCTCACCAAGATTTAAGGAGATTTTCTTGAAAGAATATTTCCCCATTTGTTGTATGCCCTTAAGACAATTTCCAGACAACTAAATTAAACAAATTCAGCAGTTAAACTGTTGTTCTGGTAGAGAGACAGGTCCACCAAGCTCATTATTCTGCCATTCCAGAATGCCAAACTTTAGCTATTTTATTTATATATATATATATATATATATATTTTTTTTTTTTTTTTTTTTCGGTACGCGGGCCTCTCACTGCCGTGGTCTCTCCCGTTGCGGAGCACAGGTTCCGGACGCGCAGGCTCAGCGGCCATGGCTCACGGGCCCAGCTGCTCCACGGCACGTGGGATCTGCCCGGACCGGGGCACGAACCCGTGTCCCCTGCATCGGCAGGCGGACTCTCAACCACTGTGCCACCAGGGAAGCCCTAGTTATTATATTTTTTAAAAATAACTATTTTACTCAATTTTACTGGCATGTACTCAACTTTATCAGCATGAATAGATACACACACATACACAAACATACACACACTATAATATATATAACATATTATATACAATAGATATAGGTAGGTAGATAGAGATAGAGATGTTTATGATTTTTTTAATTTATCAACAAAACATTCTCATCCTTTCGGGAAAACAATATACATGACTGTCAGTTTCAATTTTTCAAAAGTAAAACACCATTTTCTCAGCAGTTTTACAGTATATAGAGGTTCACACTATTTCACAATAGGCTAGATATTTAATATTTCAATTAATAATAATTGTAAATAATTGTTTTATATAAAGATGGCATGAAAGCACTTAAAATCACTATAGAAATCTATGGCAAGGACTTCTTGATGGTACGAAAAAATGATAGAAAAGTTTTAAAAGTCTGATATAAAAAATATATATGAAATAAAAAAATATTCAAAATAAAGAGGAAATAGAAATAATTTTGCTCTGGAAGATTTGGGAAATAAATGGAATACGAATTTCATTTACTTTAAGAAGTATAACCCTCAAAATTCCTCCCTAAGTACAAAAGTAGTAAATGGCCAATGTATAAGGTTTAACAAGCTTAGAATAAAATAAAATACTACCCACAGTATTATTATGATGATTCTAGAGAAAAGGTACAATAAAGCACCAAGTACAAAAGAGTTAAAAGTTCTCAAACTCTGTATTTTATTGGCTATAAATGAGTGTAAATGAATCCACACTACCATTTACACTCAATTCTGTTTGTATGGCTCTAACTTCTACATAGAACCCCTGCTAGTTTCCCCCAACACTCTAAGTTCTATTTGTGAGCTATTTGTGGACATTTTACCCAGGCTTAGGGAAGCTTGACAGTGTGTAGAGAAATCCAAGTATGTTGGATTTCTAATAAGGCTTTTCCATTCTTGGTAAGCCCTGTCACGTGCCATAAAACAACATGATGCTTATGGGTGCAAAGTTGCACACGTCTAACCAGGGAGCCCTGTGATGTCCACGTTATGGGCTCTGGGGATTCTTACATGCTACCCTCTTAGGTTGACAATATGGCAATGCATTTCCTCCAGACCTCAGTTCATTGGAGTAGCTAAGTTATGGGAGAAATGAGGAAAATCTACTCCCTGGGTCCAGTCTGGTGACCAAAAATATAAGTGTTCTCTCTAGTTTTCTTGTTTTGCCACAATCCCATGGCACACTTTTAAACTTTCTTCTCCATGATCCCTTCGCCTTCATGCAAATCACTAGTATTCCCAACCATAACAACTCAGGGACATTGGCCATACAATTCTCCATTTAGAAAGAAAATGAGATTCTATGATGACTTATTTGAGGTCACACATTAAAAAGAAATTGTTCCATTTGGCGTTTATGTTATTACCATACCTTAGCTATAAGAGCCTCCAAATCTGGAATTTTGACTTTTTCCTGGAAAGAAAGAGTTCTTTTCATCATTAACATTATAACCTCTTATCACTGAGAAGTTACTAAGAGACTGGCTAAATAGGACTCTATTAAGTACCGTATGTACATTTACTTGTTGGTCCTACAACTAACCCACAGTGTAGGTACTTGCTGTATAGATAAGGAAGTGAAGGTTTTAGGTGATCAGGTGAGATGTAGGAGTATAAAGTTATGGACCAATTTTGCACTCAAGCAATCCTTCTCCATGCCAGGACTCTACTCAGCTAAGCCCAGCCATTGTGCTGAACCAGGTTCTCAGAGCGACACGAGACTCTCGATGACTCTCATTAGCTGTAATAGATTGTGATAAAGCAGCCAACCCAGGGACTTTGCAAAAAAGCTTCAAGTATTTTTTAATTTTGCCTTTCTTTCCATTCAATCCCATATGCCATCATAAAAGGATCTAACAATCCAACCATAATCAGAAGTAATTTCAATGTGTACATGTGATTTCTTTGTACTGAAAATAATACTTTGCTTATTAAAAACTGCTCCTCCTTTATTATAAACCATAAAATACAACATAAGAAACAGACAGTGAAGCAGATGGTGAAAATCAAGTTTTCATAAAATACAAAATACCTTTCATACATTAAAAAAAAATATCAGAATGAATAAATCTTTGCAAATAAAGTAATATCTTCTATATTTCCTAAGTAAAATAAAATATTTACCTTAGTGAATTTGCACCTAACAGGTTACATATAAAATGACAAATTATCAAATATTTATAAAATAATTAACACTTTTTACTCAGATTAGCATGGTTACAAACATATGCTGAAACAATCTTGATCGTATTTCCAGAGAGAAAAATAACCATAAGGGCATATTTTAATTGATCAAAAAGAAAGACATTAAAGATTTATATTTATTTAAAAAATGCAACTATCTTTGTTTCATGAATTTTCTACTTTGAAATGGAAGAATGACATTTAGACATCACAGAGATTCTGTTATTTTTTTAAAGCATATTCCCCACAGATGCGTTGGCAAAAATTCTGCATTGCATGTAGTAAATAATGAATGAGCTTTGAGGGTGTGAAATTATAATATCAAAGATAAAGAAATAAACAAATTATATAAAATATCAGTAATGCAAAGAACCTCTAATACTGGATGATAGGAAACAATATAAAGTATTTTAACTTACACGTACACCACTGAATTTTCTTTTAAATTCAAGTTAAACCTGTTACCAAGTTTCCTTTAGGTGGGTGGAAATTTGTAACACTAGATTGTTTTTCAGCATTTCAAATGATACACTAGCTGTATCATTTGGCCATAAAATTCCTCCTATTTGAAAATTACTTCCATTTTTATTTCATTTTCATTACTCTTTGTTTTTCTTGTTCTTCTTTTGATCTGGTCAACATATTTTTTTAAACTTTATCTTCTTCAATGGCTGAGCTTTTTCCTTAAAAGCTAATAAGGAATACCTTAAATACAGATGCTTCTCAAAGTTTAAAGTACAATCCTTTCATCCTTTCACTATTCTATCATCCTTCCTGGGACAATTTTATCCATCTCCATCATATGAGCTATAAATTGTTTGAGAATGATACCAAAGTCTCATCCCTTTTCAGAGTACAATTTTATCCTGAACAGATTTTTTATATTTTCCCTAAAGCTTGCTTCTTTCCTGATATTTCTCCCAGTTAATGATATCAACATACTTTCAATAAAGCAGAAATGAACTCTGATAACTGTTTTTAGTTTTCCTACATCTCTAAACCCTGTGGCACATCATGAATAAACCCCATAAATTCTACCTCTGAAAGTCTCTTTTAAATATTTTGCTTTTCTTTTCACTGGCGCACATTCATGTCTGCTTACTTAGATTATTAAGATATCTACTGTCCTCAATTTATCTCAAGCTCTTTCTTCACATGGGCACTGATAACTCACTGAAACACAAATATGACAGTGTTGCTGTCTGGGTGAAATATTGATACTACCTGATTACCTCTTGTGAAACTCTGAGCATCATATTCAGTGCCCTTCAAATTTTAATATCAATTTGTAGCCCTACTCTTGATTTCCAAAAGGTTCCCACCCTGTCACACTTGCTCCTGTCACACCAGTGACACAGAACCTTAATTCTCCATGACTTTTCCCCAATCTTGCTTTTCCTAATAATAATACCATTCCTAAAATGACAGTATTGTCACTCCTCTGAAACTGTACACATCCTTAAAATTCCAGGACAAATGCCTTCTCCCCTGTAAAAGGGTATTTTACCCTAGTCAGAATTAGTTTTTTCCTTATCCATGCTCTTAAAAAACTTCTCTTAAAGCATTTTTCATTCATACAGTCCAGATCTAGAGTCAGTCTGCACCTTAAATTAAACCATTATATATATTAAAAATATAATAAATCATCAATATGTTTATCTCAGTTTTACTCTAAATATAAATAATATAAACAGAATAGTTTTCCCTATTAGTTTGAACCTAATGGATACTACTTTGGATACAATGGATACAAATATTTTGCCCTGAATATTTACTTCAGGGAATTTTTTAACTTTATTCTCTAAAACAGATGATTAAGTTTACACAGATTTATAAAAATTAAAATATTTTATATAAATTTATATTATTTTATAATAACAGGGAAGGAAAATTATATGTAATATATTTATATTTTTCTTTTTATCCCTTTATTTGTGAGTAATAACCATATAGCATACACTTCTAAGTATAACCAAAAATATGAGCCAGAAAGAAATCATTGTCTTCTCATAATTTAAAATAACACAAATCTCCTATTTTCAGCTGCAAGAAAATATAGAAATAAAGAAAACTAAAAGCATGTACTATATAAACGTACTACAACAAATGTTCATTGTTATCTCAAATGCAAATAGAGCAGCTTTATGCAATTAATAACCCCATGCATTAAACTCATGGACTTTGAAGCAAATCATCAATTTGAACACACGCCTGCCCAGTTCCAGAGATCACCATGTTAATCACTGTAGACTGTGAGATTATCCCAATGTCAGAGTTATTTCACACTTTCTGAGAAAGTTCAAGTATTTATATACTATATACTTGTTATAGGGTCTATATAACCTTATTTTTTAAGACTATTTTTCTAGAGCAGTTTTAGATTTACAATAAAATTGAGAAGAAAGTAGAGACTGCCAATATATTTCCTGCTCTCACAAATGCATGGCCTCCCCCATTATTAACTCACTAGGATGGTGTATATATATATATATATATATATGTATATATATATACATATATATATATATATATATATATATATATCTTTGTGTGTGTGTGTGTGGTATGCAGGCCTCTCACTGCTGTGGCCTCTCCTGTTGTGGAGCACAGGCTCCGGACGCGCAGGCCCAGCGGCCATGGCCCACGGGTCCAGCCGCTCCGCGGCATGCAGGATCCTCCCAGACTGGGGCATGAACCCGCGTCCCCTGCATCGGCAGGCGGACTCTCAACCACTGCGCCACCAGGGAAGCCCGGATAGTATATTTTTTTTTCATAGAATAAACCTACGTTGACAGATCATAGTCATTCAAAGTCCGTAGTACAACATCCATTGGTGGTGTACATTCAATGGGTGTGGACAAATGTATAATGACATATAACCATCATTATAATATCATACAGAGTATTTTCATTGCCCTAAGAAATACTCTGTGCTCTGCCTATCCTTTTCTCCCCCACCCCCTCACCATATCCCTGGCAACCACTGATCTTTTTATTGTCTCCATAGTTTTGCCTTTTCCAGAATGTCATACAGATGGATCATACAGCATGTAGCCTCTAGACTGGCTTCTTTCACTTAGTAATATGCATTTAAGTATCGTGCATGTCTTTTCATGGCATGACAGCTCATTTATTTTTAGCACTGTTTAATCTTCATGTATTTGGGGATTTTCCAGTTATATTTCTGATATTATTTCTAGATTAATTCCATTGTGGTTTGAGAGCAAACCTTGCATAACTTCTATTATTTTAAATTGGTTAAGTGTGTTTTATGGCCTAGAACGTATCTTGGTCTATCAATGTTCCTTCCATGTAATCTTGAAACAAATGTGAATTCTGCTGCTGATGGATGAAGTAGTCTATAAACGTCATTTATATTAACTGATTGATGGCGTTATTTTCAGCTATGTCTTTACTGATTTCTGTCTGCTGGATCTATCCATTTCTGGCAGAGAGGTGTTGAACTTTCCAACTATGATCGTGGCAATATCTATTTCTCCTTGTAGTTCTATCAGTTTTTGCCTCATATAGTTTTATGCTCTGTTCTTAGGTGCATACATGTCAAGAGTTGCTATGTCTTTTAGGAGAATTGATCCCTTTATCATTATGTAATGCCCTTTTTTTATCTATGTAAACTTTCTTTATTTTTAAGTTGTTCTGTCCAAAATTAATATAGCTATTCTTGCTTTCTTTCGATTATTGTCAGCATGGTATGTTTCTCTCCATCCATTTACTTTTAGATATAAACTGGGTATTTTGCAGACAACACATAGTTGGATCATGTTTTTTAATCCTACCCTGGCACTGCTTTCTGTAGTAGTTTCTGTTCCTGTGTGTCTGCTCCAGGAAGCCATGATTCCCTGTATTCACACGTATCTCCAGTCTTGGGGACAGCAGTTTGCCCTCTATCCTCTCTTTCTCTTATGGATCCAATAAAAATTGTTGGTTTTTCAGTCTATTCAGCTTTTTTACCTATTGTTAGGATGGAATAGTGACATTCAAGATCTTTAGATGCGAAACAGAAACTACTATATCCTTATTTATAATCAAGAGTGTCAATTCCAAAAATTGTGGGGGTTTTTTTGGTCAGAAGGTGTGTCCAGATTTTAATGCAAAGAATATGATCCTCAAAGGTCTAAATATTACTGGGAAATACAGTTAGTCATAAGTTATGGTTTTATTATTGTTGGATTATACCTTATACCAAATACTTAATCTCACATTTTACATAACTGAACCATCCTTATAGTTGTAATTTTATATCCAAATAATATTTTGAGGAAAATGACAAAATTTAATTTACTTATTTAGTAGATATTTGTTGATCATCTACTAGAAATATCTTCTATTTGGATCCATTAACTCAACCAATTTTTTTTAAATTGAATTTTCACTATGAATTAGGTACTCTAGTAGTCACTGTTAAGACAGAGGGAATAAGAAAGATATTGGTCCTGCTTAACAGAGATTGTGTTGTAATGTAGACTATTATTATAGACACTAAACAAATAAGTACCAAGAGGGACCTGGGCTTCTGTGGGAAGCTGAACACTCAGGCCCTGGGAAGTTTCTACAGGAAAGAAGAAATGTGTTCTAAGAAGAGGGACCAGCATGGTATGAAGGCCAAGAGGCCAGAGAAATGAGTGAGAGTAAGGTGTTTTAGAGGAATTGAATAAAATTCCATGCTGACAGAGCAGGGCAAAAGGAGGCAGAGTTGGGGACAGCAACAGACAAGAGGGTGAAGTGGGCAAATGCCAGACCTTGGAGGAACACAGGAGACAAGGTAAGTATTTTAGACTTACATTAACCTCAGAGAGAAGATGGAAGGATTGTAAATATCCTAGCCATGTGTTGCAGTGTGTGTTAAAGTCACACAGCCTGTCTACGGCCATACCACCCTGAAAGCGCCCGATCTCGTCTCATAAAGTCACACAGCCTGCAGCATGGTGAAGAGATTAGAGAAGTGCAGTTCGGAGTGAACTGGAAGGATAGTTAAGAGTAAGCTAGGTGAGAGACGAAGGTGGCTTTCAAACAGGATGGTGACAATGGATTTAAGATATGTGGCAAAATTTAAGAGACAGAAATAGTTTTGACATGTTTATAAATATATCCTTTATATATATTATATATGTATATGTGTGTGTGTGTGTGTGTGTGTGTGTGTGTATGTTGTGTAGGGAAGGGGGAGAGGAAAGAGTACCCAGAGATGACTCAAGATTTTAGCTTACATAACTGGATGAATTGAAACAATGGTTAATATTTATTGACCACATACTATTTGCCATGCAGTATCCTAGGTGACTTACATATAATGACTAATTTAATATACACAACAATCATTTGAGAGAAGTGTTATTATTATACTTATTAGGCAGATAAGAAATGTGAGGCATAGAGGTTGTTCAAGATTACAGTTAGTATAAATAGCAGACCTTGAACACCTGGCTCCTTCACAGCCCAACCATTTAGTCATTTTGCTCTTGTGGTATTTACTGAGAGAAACTTTGGAGAAGTATTCCATTTAAATTTCAGAAAGAAGGATGAGTTCCATTTTGGACTTGTTGATTTTGAAGTGCCTGTGATATAGCCAAATAGACATTTCTAGTGTATACTTCAGTTGTGTAAAAGTCTACAATTCAGGAGAGAACTGTGGCTAGGAGATTTAGATTGGAGAGTTTTTAAGTAAACAGATGGATGCTAAAGTCACACAAGTAAAAAATTGTCAAAGTGAGAGGAGGAGATAGAAGTCGTGCATCATTCTCCTATGTATGGGTTTTAAAGGGATATAAAGATGTAAAACATAATCCCCTCACAGACTTCCATCTCATGGGAGAAATGGATGACTAAACAAACAATTACAATATGGAGTGATGAGTGCTAAATCAGAAGGCAGAAGCACTGAGGTAATTTACCTCCTGTAAGAGAAAGCCATGGTCCATGAAAATAATTCCTGGAGGCTACAATACCTGAGATGAATCTGCAAGGATGGCGTGGAGTAAATCAGGTGAAGAAGAAAGGCTAAGTATCGGTTTACCGGGGCAGTAGATGATTAAGTACTGCAAGCCGCCCAAGAAAAAGCAGTGACAGTAATAACCCATGCATGGGTGGCACTTAGTGTAATTTCTGTAGTACAGTTGAAATGTGGGTGTGTGGAAGGGAAGTGTTGGGAGGTAAGGCTGGGGGAGGGGGTCAACCAATAGAAAACTTTGCAAGCTATAACTTCTGCCTATACTTTATCCAGCATATGTCTTGACAACAAAGAGCGCTTTCCTATGTAAATGTGAATATCAGAACATTTCAGATAACCCCTATCTAGTTCATGTACTCATATATTCAGATGAACTAGGGAGTAAGTCACATTAAATAGCCAAACAATGAGAAAGAGCCTGTTTTTCTTCCATATCTTAAAGAATATTTTACTTGTTTTCCCTGAATTTTACCACTTAAAAATATTGCCATGGCAGGAAGAGTTTAAAAAGTGTTTCAGGCTGCTTCCATGTCCTGGCTATTGTAAATAGTGCTGCAATGAAACTATACTACAAAGCTACAGTAATCAAGACAGCATGGCACTGGAACAAAAACAGAAATATAGATCAATGGTACAGGATAAAATGCCCAGAGATAAACCCACACACATATGGTCATCTAATTTATGACACAGCAGGCAAGAACATACAACAGAGAAAAGACAGCCTCTTCAATAAATGGTGCTGGGAAAACTGGACAGCTACACGTAAAAAAGTGAAATTAGAACACTACCTAACACCATACACAAAAATAAACTCCAAATGGATTAAAGACCTAAATGTAAGACCAGACACTATAAAACTCTTAGAGGAAAACATAGGAAAAAGCACTCTCTGATATAAACCACAGCAAGATCTTTTTTGACCTACATCCTAGAATAATGGAAATATAAACAAATGGGACCTAATGAAATTTAAAAGCTTTTGCACAGCAAAGGAAACCATAAACAAGATGAAAAGAAGCCCCTCAGAATGGGAGAAAATATTTACAAATGAAACAGTGGACAAAGGAATAATCTCCAAAATACACAAACAGCTCATGGAGCTCAATTTCAAAAAACCAAACAATTCAATTTAAAAAATGGGTCAAAGACCTAAATAGACATTTCACCAAAGAAGGCAATAGCATCAACATATATACACTACCGAATGTAAAATAGCTAGTGGGAAGCAGCAGCATAGCAAAGGGAGATCAGCTTGGTGTTTTGTGATGACCTAGAGAGGTGGGATAGGGAGGGTGGGAGGGAGGCTCAAGAGGGAGGGGATATGGGGACATATGTATGCATATGACTGATTCACTTTGGTGTACAAAAGAAATTAACAGAGTATTGTGAAGCAATCATAGTCCAATAAAGATCTATTTTAAAAAATTGTATCAGGAAAAAAGATGCTGATTTTTTTTCATTAAACGAATATTACCATACTGCTTGCTCTCCCAAATGTTAAATTCCATTGTCATAACATGCTCTACCTGAAGCCACACTTGCCTGGTAATTGGAAACCCCTGAAAGCAGAAAGTAATTTGTTCACATAGACAATTGTGTAAAGGAGTCTGACCACAGCATTGCTGGCTACATAACATTTTGCCAGTTAAATTCCAGATATTGTTACAATAACAATCTACATATGTCATTCCTTTAAAAATAAATTTCTCAAAATTGTATTCTAACATTAGATTTGTTGAAACAAGTTTACTAAAATGGTAATGCTCACTTCCCAAATACCTGAAAAGACAAGTGCATAGTTTTTTTATTACTTTTCATCACATTATCTAATATTCTAAAATCATGATCAAATAACATGCCCCCAATGAAACAGGCAATGGCATTTGAAAAGTATATTTTAACAGAAAAAAATTTCTGGATAAAGCAAAAGCAAAAATAAAATCTGTTTATTATATGAATTTGAAAATTATAAATCTCATTAGCAAGCATAATTTATGAGATTCTCTTTATTTATGTTAATGTAGTACTCAAAGTGTTTTCTAACTTCTCATTTGAAATGTAATAGAGGATTTCAATATGATTGACACAGACTTTATTCTCTCTGTCACATCTAGTTGTTTTTCTCAGGCGTGTGTGTGTTTTGCAGTATTCCCACAGAGTTGTTAATCAGCCATCAATTATTTGTGTAAATTGGAAGCCGAAGCTAAAAATTTCCCTACCCAAGGTGTTAGTACACGACTTTGGAATTAAATATGAAAACATCTGAATTTCAGCACAAGTATATTAACCCTACTGCCCAGATACAAGTGACTTTAAAAATATCATTCTGGGGGGGGGGGGACCTTGAAGATGGCGGAAGAGTAAGACGCGGAGATCACCTTTCTCCCCACAGATACACCAGAAATACATCTACACGTGGAACAACTCCTACAGAACACCTACTGAACGCTGGCAGAAGACCTCAGACCTCCCAAAAGGCAAGAAACTCCCCACGTACCTGGGTAGGGCAAAAGAAAAAAGAAAAAACAGACAAAAGAATAGGTAGGGGACCTGCACCAGTGGGAGGCAGCCGTGAAGGAGGAAAGGTTTCCACACACTAGGAAGCCCCTTCGCAGGCAGAGACTGCAGGGGGCGGAGGGGAGAGCTTCGAAGCCACGGAGGAGTGCACAGCAACAGGGGTGCGGGGGGCAAAGCGGAGAGATTCCCGCACAGAGGATCGGTGCCGACCGGCACTCACCAGCCCAAGAGGCTTCTCTGCTCACCCGCCAGGGCGGGCGAGGCTGCGAGCTGAGGCCGGAGCGCAGGGAGAGGACTGGGGTTGGCGGCTTGAACATAGCCTGAAGGGGTTAGTGCACAACGGCTAGCTGGGAGGGAGTCCGGGGAAAACTCTGCACCTGCCGAAGAGGCAAGAGACTTTTTCTTCCCTCTTTGTTTCTGGTGCGTGAGGAGAGGGGTTTAAGAACGCTGCTTAAAGGAGCTCCAGAGACAGGCGCGAGCCGCGGCTGAAAGCGCGGACCCCAGAGACGGGCGGGAGACGATAAGGCTGCTGCTGCCGCCACCGAGGGGCCTGTGTGCGAGCACAGGTCACTCTCCACACCCCTCTTCCGCGGAGCCTGTGCAGCCCGCCACTGCCGGGTTCCCGGGATCCAGGGACAACTTCCCCGGGAGAACGCACAGCGGGCCTCAGGCTGGTGCAAAGTCACGTGGGCCTTTGCCGCCGCAGGCCCGCCCCGCACTCCGTGCCCCTCCCGCCCCGCCGGCCCGAGTGCGCCAGAGCCCCCGAATCAGCGGCTCTTTTAACCCCATCCTGTCTGAGCAAAAAACAGACGCCCTCCAGCGACCTACACGCAGTGGCAGGGCCAAATCCAAAGCTGAGCCCTGGGAGCTGTGAGAACAAAGAAGAGAAAGGGAAATCTCTCCCAGCAGCCTCAGAAGCAGCGGATTAAAGCTCCACAATCAACTTGATATACCCTGCATCTGTGGAATACCTGAATAGACAACCAATCATCCCAAATTAAGGAAGTGGACTTTAGGAGCAAGATCTATGATTTTTTCCCTTTTCCTCTTTTTGTGAATGTATATGTGTATGCTTCTGTGTGAGATCTTGTCTGTATAGTCTTGCTTCCACCATTTGTCCTAGGGTTCTATCCGTCCATGGTTTTTTTTAAAAATTTTTTTCCTTAATAATCAATTTTAATTTTAATAACGTTATTATACTTTACCTTCGTTCATTCTTTCTTTCTTTCTTTCTTTCTTCCTTATTTCCTTCCCTCCTTTAGACAACGAATCATCCCAAATTGAGGAGGTGGTCTCTGACAGCAAGATTTATGATTTTTCCCCCTTTACCTCTTTTAGTGAGGGTGTATGTGTATGCTTCTGTGTAAGATTTTGTCTGTATAGCTTTGATTCCAACATTTGTCCTAAGGTTCTATCCATCCCTTTTTTTTTTTCTAAATAAGAATTTTTAAATTCAATAATTTTATTATACTTTATTTTATTTTTACTGTATCTTCTTTCTTTCTGTCTTTTTTCCTTCTTTCCCTCCTTCCTTCCTTCCTCCCTCCCTCCTTTCTTTCCTTCTTTCCTTCTTTGCTTCTTTCTTTCTTCCTTCCTTCCTTCCCTCCTTTCCTTCTTTCTTTCCTCATACTTCTACTAATTCCCTCTACTTTTTCTCCCTTTTATTCTGAGCCGTGTGGATGAAAAGCTCTTGGTGCTCCAGCCAGGAGTCAGGGCTCTGCCTCTGAGGTAGGAGAGCCAACTTCAGGACACTGGTCAACAAGAGACCTCCCGGCTCCACATAATATCAAACGGCGAAAATCTCCCAGAGACCTCCATCTTAACACCAGCACCCAGCTTCACTCAACGACCAGCAAGCCACAGTGCTGGACAACCTATGCCAAACAACTAGCAAGACAGGAACACAACCCCACCCATTAGCAGAGAGGCTGCCTAAAATCATAATAAGGCCACAGACACCCCAAACACACCACCAGACGTGAACCTGCCCACTAGAGAGACAAGATCCAGCCTCATCCACCACGACACAGGCACTAGTCCCCTCCACCAGGAAACCTACACAACCCACTGAACCAACCATAGCCACTGGGGACAGACATCAAAAACAACAGGAACTACGAACCTGCAGCCTGCAAAAAGGAGACCCCAAACACAATAAGATAAGCAAAATGAGAAGACAGAAAAACACACAGCAGATAAAGGAGCAAGATAAAAACCCACCAGACCTAACAAATGAAGAGGAAATAGGCAGTCTACCTGAAAAAGAATTCAGAATAATGATAGTAAGGATGATCCGAAATCTTGGAGATAGAATGGACAATAGAATGGACAAAATGCAAGAATCAGTTAACAAGGACCTAGAAGAACTAAAGATGAAACAAGCAACGATGAACAACACAATAAATGAAATTAAAAGTACTCTAGATGGGATCAATAGCAGAATAACTGAGGCAGAAGAACGGATAAGTGACCTGGAAGATAAAATAGTGGAAATAACTACTGCAGAGCAGAATAAAGAAAAAAGAATGAAAAGACCTGAGGACAGTCTCAGAGACCTCTGGAACAACATTGAACGCACCAACATTCGAATTATAGGGGTTCCAGAAGAAGAAGAGAAAAAGAAAGGGACTGAGAAGATATTTGAAGAGATTATAGTTGAAAACTTCCCTAATATGGGAAAGGAAATAGTTAATCAAGTCCAGGAAGCACAGAGAGTCCCATACAGGATAAATACAAGGAGAAATACGCCAAGACACATATTAATCAAACTATCAAAAATTAAATACAAAGAAAGCATATTAAAAGCAGCAAGGGAAAAACAACAAATAACACATAAGGGAATCCCCATAAGGTTAACAGCTGATCTCTCAGCAGAAACCCTACAAGCCAGAAGGGAGTGGCAGGACATACTGAAAGTGATGAAGGAGAAAAACCTGCAGCCAAGACTACTCTACCCAGCAAGGATCTCATTCAGATTTGATGGAGAAATTAAAACCTTTACAGACAAGCAGAAGCTGAGAGAGTTCAGCACCACCAAACCAGCTTTACAACAAATGCTAAAGGATCTTCTCTAGGCAAGAAACACAAGAGAAGGAAAAGACCTATAATAACGAACCCAAAACAATTTAGAAAATGGGAATAGGAACATACATATCGATAATTACCTTAAATGTAAATGGATTAAATGCTCCCACCAAAAGACACAGATTAGCTGAATGGATACAAAAACAAGACCCATATATATGCTGTCTACAAGAGACCCACTTCAGACCTAGAGACACATACAGACTGAAAGTAAGGGGATGGAAAAAGACATTCCATGCAAATGGAAACCAAAAGAAAGCTGGAGTAGCAATTCTCATATCAGACAAAATAGACTTTAAAATAAGGACTATTAAAAGAGACAAAGAAGGACACTACATAATGATCAAGGGATCGATCCAAGAAGAAGATATAACAATTGTAAATATTTATGCACCCAACATAGGAGCACCTCAATACATAAGGCAAATACTAACAGCCATAAAAGGGGAAATCGACAGTAACACATTCATAGTAGGGGACTTAAACACTCCACTTTCACCTATGGACAGATCATCCAAAATGAAAATAAATAAGGAAACACAAGCTTTAAATGATACATTAAACAAGATGGACTTAATTGATATTTATAGGACACTCCATCCAAAAACAACAGAATACACATTTTTCTCAAGTGCTCATGGAACATTCTCCAGGATAGATCATATCCTGGGTCACAAATCAAGCCTTGGTAAATTTAAGAAAATTGAAATTGTATCAAGTATCTTTTCTGACCACAATGCCATGAGACTAGATATCAATTACAGGAAAAGATCTGTAAAAAATACAAACACATGGAGGCTAAACAATACACTACTTAATAATGAAGTGATCACTGAAGAAATCAAAGAGGAAATCAAAAAATACCTAGAAACAAATGACAATGGAGACACGACGACCCAAAACTTGTGGGATGCAGCAAAATTAGTTCTAAGGGGGAAGTTTATAGCAATACAAGCCCACCTTAAGAAGCAGGAAACATCTCGAATAAACAACCTAACCTTGCACCTCAAGCAATTAGAGGAAGAAGAACCAAAAAACCCCAAAGCTAGCAGAAGGAAAGAAATAATAAAAATCAGATCAGAAATAAATGAAAAAGAAATGAAGGAAACAATAGCAAAGATCAATAAAACTAAAAGCTGGTTCTTTGAGAAGATAAACAAAATAGATAAACCACTAGCCAGACTCATCAAGAAAAAAAGGGAGAAGACTCAAATCAATAGAATTAGAAATGAAAAAGGAGAGGTAACAACTGACACTGCAGAAATACAAGGGATCATGAGAGATTACTACAAGCAACTCTATGCCAATAAAATGGACAATCTGGAAGAAATGGACAAATACTTAGAAATGCACAACCTGCCAAGACTGAATCAGGAAGAAATAGAAAATATGAACAGACCAATCACAAGCACTGAAATTGAAACTGTGATTAAAAATCTTCCAACAAAGAAAAGCCCAGGACCAGAAATGCACAACCTGCCAAGACTGAATCAGGAAGAAATAGAAAATATGAACAGACCAATCACAAGCACTGAAATTGAAACTGTGATTAAAAATCTTCCAACAAAGAAAAGCCCAGGACCAGATGGCTTCACAGGCGAATTCTATCAAACATTTAGAGAAGAGCTAACACCTATCCTTCTCAAACTCTTCCAAAATATAGCAGAGGGAGGAACACTCCCAAACTCCTTCTACGAGGCCACCATCACCTTGATACCAAAACCACACAAGGATGTCACAAAGAAAGAAAACTACAGGCCAATATCACTGATGAACATAGATGCAAAAATTCTCAACAAAATACTAGCAAACAGAATCCAACAGCACATTAAAAGGATCATACACCATGATCAAGCGGGGTTTATTCCAGGAATGCAAGGATTCTTCAATGTACGCAAATCTATCAATGTGATAAACCATATTAACAAATTGAAGAAGAAAAACCACATGATCATCTCAATAGATGCAGAGAAAGCTTTTGACAAAATTCAACACCCATTTATGATAAAAACCCTGCAGAAAGTAGGCATAGAGGGAACTTTCCTCAACATATAAAGGCCATATATGACAAGCCCATAGCAAACATCGTCCTCAATGGTGAAAAACTGAAAGCATTTCCACTAAGATCAGGAACAAGACAAGGTTGCCCACTCTCACCACTACTATTCAACATAGTTTTGGAAGTTTTAGCCACAGCAATCAGAGAAGAAAAGGAAATAAAAGGAATCCAAATCGGAAAAGAAGAAGTAAAGCTGTCACTGTTTGCAGATGACATGATCCTATACATAGAGAATCCTAAAGATGCTACCAGAAAACTACTAGAGCTAATCAATGAATTTGGTAAAGTGGCAGGATACAAAATTAATGCACAGAAATCTCTGGCATTCCTATATACTAATGATGAAAAATCTGAAAGTGAAATCAAGAAAACACTCCCATTTACCATTGCAACAAAAAGAATAAAATATCTAGGAATAAACCTACCTAAGGAGACAAAAGACCTGTATGCAGAAAATTATACGACACTGATGAAAGAAATTAAAGATGATACAAATAGATGGAGAGATATACCATGTTCTTGGATTGGAAGAATCAACATTGTGAAAATGACTCTACTACCCAAAGCAATCTATAGATTCAATGCAATCCCTATCAAACTACCACTGGCATTTTTCACAGAACTAGAACAAAAAATTTTGCAATTTGTATGGAAACACAAAAGACCCCGAATAGCCAAAGCAATCTTGAGAACGAAAAAAGGAACTGGAGGAATCAGGCTCCCTGACTTCAGACTATACTACAAAGCTACAGTTATCAAGACGGTATGGTACTGGCACAAAAACAGAAAGATAGATCAATGGAACAGGATAGAAAGCCCAGAGATAAACCCATGCACATATGGACACCTTATCTTTGATAAAGGTGGCAGGAATGTACAGTGGAGAAAGGACAGCCTCTTCAATAAGTGGTGCTGGGAAAACTGGACAGGTACATGTAAAAGTATGAGATTAGATCACTCCCTAACACCATACTCAAAAATAGGCACAAAATGGATTAAAGACCTAAATATAAGGCCAGAAACTATCAAACTCTTAGAGGAAAACATAGGCAGAACACTCTATGACATAAATCACAGCAAGATCCTTTCTGACCCACCTCCTAGAGTAATGGAAATAAAAACAAAAATAAACAAATGGGACCTAATGAAACTTCAAAGCTTTTGCACAGCAAAGGAAACCATAAACAAGACCAAAAGACAACCCTCAGAATGGGAGAAAATATTTGCAAATGAAGTAACCGACAAAGGATTAATCTCCAAAATTTACAAGCAGCTCATGCAGCTCAATAACAAAAAAACAAACAACCCAATCCAAAAATGGGCAGAAGACCTAAATAGACATTTCTCCAAAGAAGATATACAGACTGCCAACAAACACATGAAAGAATGCTCAACATCATTAATCATTAGAGAAATGCAAATCAAAACTACAATGAGATATCATCTCACACCAGTCAGAATGGCGATCATCAAAAAATCTAGAAACAATAAATGCTGGAGAGGGTGTGGAGAAAAGGGAACACTCTTGCACTGCTGGTGGGAATGTGAATTGGTTCAGCCACTATGGAGAACAGTATGGAGGTTCCTTAAAAAGCTACAAATAGAACTACCATATGACCCAGCAATCCCACTACTGGGCATATACCCTGAGAAAACCGAAATTCAAAAAGAGTCATGTACCAAAATGTTCATTGCAGCTCTATTTACAATAGCCCAGAGATGGAAACAACCTAAGTGCCCATCATCGGATGAATGGATAAAGAAGATGTGGCACATATATACAATGGAATATTACTCAGCCATAAAAAGAAACGAAATTGAGCTATTTGTAATGAGGTGGATAGACCTAGAGTCTGTCATACAGAGTGAAGTAAGTCAGAAAGAAAAAGACAAATACCGTATGCTAACACATATATATGGAATTTAAGAAAAAAAAATGTCATGAAGAACCTAGGGGTAAGGCAGGAATAAAGACGCAGACCTCCTAGAGAACGGATTTGAGGTTATGGGGAGGGGGAAGGGTGAGCCGTGACAGGGCGAGAGAGAGTCATGGACATATACACACTAACAAACGTAGTAAGGTAGATAGTTAGTTGGAAGCAGCCGCATGGCACAGGGATATTGGCTTGGTGCTTTGTGACAGCCTGGAGGGGTGGGATAGGGAGGGTGGGAGGGAGGGAGACGCAAGAGGGAAGAGATATGTGGGCATATGTATATGTATAACTGATTCCCTTTGTTATAAAGCAGAAACTAACACACCATTGTAAAGCAATTATACCCCAATAAAGATGTTAAAAAAAATATATCATTCTGTGCTTTAATGAAGATATATAATTTGGGGGTGGGGAATTCCTTTATAGTGGGTGATTAGGCTGCATTTCATGGGGGTGTAGAGAGCTGTATATTACATATACACCACTTGAAACATTCTACATTTCTTATTTAAAATCCTATACAGTACTTTGGAAAGTGATGTAAATTTTAACAAAAAATGACATATTTGACATGCACATAGTGATGAGTACTTTTACAATTAATGTGTCTCCACATCAACAGTGAGTAATCTCAGAGAATAAATATCACTGAAGAGGGGGCTTTCTTTCTTTCTAGAACTCTTCCATTTTGAAATTCACCCCCATTTTTTCTGCATGGGCTCCCATATTTTGTGAAGATATGAATAGTAATATTTTATACAGGTTCCCAATGTTACTCCCTCTCTTTAAATCTTGCATCCTTCCCCATCTCCATGCCAGAATTCATTCACCAGTCAGAAGGAAAGAAGAAAAGGTACATAATAGCTGATAATTCTTAAGTACTTATGCTATGTCAAACTCTGTTTTAGCGTTTTTTATTGATCATTACAACAGACCCTTGTCATGTGCTGATATTATTATCCCAGTTTAAAGATGAGAAACCACAAGGCCATTTACAAAATTACTAAGTGACAGAATCAGGATTTCTACATGGGCTATCTGGCTCTAGGCCATATTTTTCCATTTAACCCATCTCTACATTCCCTTCCTTTAGATAAAAATTCTTGTCTAATTGGTAGGCAAGAGATGATTTTAATAAAGGGCTTTTGTGTATGCAGTTTTGAGTAGAGATGATCAGAAGCCATGCTCAGCGTTTAAAAGTATTGGATAGAAAAGAAAAAAAGAGTGATTTTGAGAGATATTCTGATATTTTGTGACTTCTCATGATATTATAGACATGCAAATTAAAAAGACTGTGGTTATTTTGATGTGACTTTGGTTCTATGGTTTTTCATTTTCATCACGAAAACGCTCCCATAATGAATCATGAGAGTTGTGTTACATTCTCAAGGATCATGCCATGTCTTCAGCGCTAGAGGCCCCAAGACTTTTCCTGAGAACACCCTCCCTCTCAAAAGGGGAGCTTTTTCAAGCCAATAAAATACTGTCCTCCCTGAAAGGGAAAAAAATAAACAGGATTTTGTTTTTTTTCCAGAGCACTTTTAGTCTTTTTTTCCCCTTGGTTCACAATAAAACATTCTAATCACTGTGAACTCCAAGTAAAACTGCTGCTTCCTGCCATGTATCTAGGCCTGGAGGGAGTTGCAATAACTACCCAGCTTGAGGCTTGCTGATGGAGAAAGCCTCAGAGTGCAGGACCCAAATGCAGCACTAGGTTTCACATGGTTGAAGAGAGCAGCCCACAGGAATCTGGCAGAGGAGCAAATTAAAAATTAGGTCTTCGTGCTAGAAGAGAATTCCACTTCCAGTAGGGAATCTGCTAGATTAATGCCATCATTTCTCCCAATTCTTATACTTCAGTAACAATCAGTATTTGAAGCATCAGTACTCTAGGTGCTGTGTGTGTGTATGTATATGTATGTATTTATATACACAATGTATAATGCTTGCTATTATCTTTACTCATAAAGGTGGTATAGTACACATTATATAAATAAAATGCACCACAATCTTTATTATAAATTCTATATCAACATTGATTCTTGCAGAATGTTTGTTGATTTTTGCTGAACTCTTGTTATTTCTAGCCAACTATGATATGCAAATGATGAGAGAAGTCCCCAAAATATACTGGATGTTGGCTGTTATTTTTATTTACGTTAATAAGTAGGACAAAAATGAGACAACAGAGACAGACATGTCAGAACTGCAGTCTTTTGCAATGACACGTGACTTCTTTGTTAAACTGGACAGTGGCTTTCAGAAAATGGAAAAATATTTTCAAAATATCTGTAATAGTGACAATTTAATGGCCACAAACAGCAACAAACTTTAATCTACATTAACAGTTTTTTTGCCACTTTTTATAAGCTTAGAAATCAACTAAACAGTAAGGCAAGTTTTGATTTGTAATATTTGACAATTTCTGTGGGTAAAGCCTCCCACCATGGTCAATTTTTAAGCTGTTAGTGTAATGTTACCGAATGCAGAATTGGGAAGAGAGGTGCAGAAGCAAACTGATATGTAACTTTTAAGTCTTACAGATATAATGGATGTAAATGACCTCCAGGGCAGAGGAAATAGTAAAATGTAGTAAAGTAATCAGAAATTGATAATGAAGAATTTGAGTATTTATTAGCTTTGTTTTAGTATAATTATTTTAAGTAGAAGTTTATATAATTTAATTTTTAATAATGACTGATTTTTAATAATCCCTGAAAATTTAACTAATGGCTCTCATGAGCCATGATGAGGCTGCTCCAGTGCTGTCACACTCAGGAAGCAGATTGCTATGAAAGTTCTGGCTGGTGAGCCTGTCTGTCCACCAACTGCAAGTAACTGGTGTAAAATAATGCCAACATATTCCTTGTTAGTTTTGATAAGACCAAGGGGAGCAAAAATCAGTTTCCTAGAAATCTCCCTTAATTGTCTTAAGTTTGAACGAGTCTCAATCTGACATCCCAACAAAATCTCTGTTCACTTGAATCCTAGGACACTCTCTTCTCTGTTTTTGCAACTACACACTTTCTTGTTACTTCTTATTAATTGAATATGTTCAGTCCTGAATCAATGTCTTTCTCTTTACCCCACAATCACCATCTTTGTTTGATGATAATTATATTCAAGTGTATATCTGTCTATCACCCTAGCTTCTGAGTGTAGTGACCTTCTCAGTTTCAGCAACTACTTCTTTCAATAGCCAGAACACATTTCAAACTTTATCATCACCCACCACTAACTGCCTCATCTTCAAAATATCTACAGCGAACACCCCATACTTCACCCAGCACCTCTTACACTTCCATCACACTCATTCTAATACCTCCATTGCTACAGTGCTTCCATCTCATTTATATAATTAATCCACAGCCAGCACTACATTCACTGTCTCTAAGACTCCTCCTACTTTCCATTCATTCATTTTCTAGTTTGCAAATAACCTCAACTTCCAAGTGAGGTTCATTTCATTAGTGCAAGATTAGTTCAACATTCTAAAATCAATCAAAATAAAATCAATCAACATAATAACAATAACAATATGTTAAAAAACATAAATTTCAGCATAGATTTGACAAATTCAACACACATTTATAATTTTAAAAAGAAAGCTCTCAGAAAACTGGTATTAAAGAGAATTTCTTCAGCCCAATAAGGAACAGCTACAATAAACTTATAGTTAACATAATACATAATGGTGAAAGACTGAAAATTTTTTCTCTGAGATTAGGAACAATACAAGATTGTACACTCTATTTTTTTTAACATTTTCTTTTAGGTTATAGTCAGTGCTATGCAAAAACATAAAGAAATAAAAAACATGAAGATAGATAATTAAAGAGGAAGACTCTATTAAGTTATATGATGGAGAAAAATATTTTTAAAACCTAGAAACAAATTTCTTGAACTAATAAGTAAGTTTACCAATATTCAGTTGCAGGATACAAGGTCAGTATATAAAAATATTTTATCTCTCTATAATAGCAAGGGAAATTTGGAAATTAAAATTTAAATAAAATAGTTGTAATTACTTTAGCGACAAAAAAAATCAAATACGTAGGAATTAATTTTTAAAAATGTGTGTAGGACCTATGCACTTTAAACTAAAAATTGTTACTGAGAGACATTAAAGATAATCTAAATAAATGATGATACATAGATGTTTAAGAAACAAAAGACCCAGTAGTGCTGAGATGTCAATTCTCCTCAAATTTTTCTATATATCCAACACAATCCCAGTCAAAATTTCATTTGATATATTTTTGTGGCTATTCACAAGCCGATTCTAAAATGTACATGGAAATATAAAAGATAGTCAAATATTTTGGAAAAAAAAAAAAGAACAAAGTTAAAAAACAAGAACTACTTGATTTCAAGACTTATTATAAAGCTACATTAAGTCTGTGTATATTGGCATAAGGTAGCCATATAGTTCAGTGGGTTAGAATAATGATTTCTGAAATAGAAACAATCCAATATGGTCAACTGACTTTTATTAAAGGTTCAGATGACATTCAATCAGGAGAGGACTGTATATCCAAATGTAAAAAATGAATGAAACTCTATCCTTGTCTTCTATAAAGCCATACTGAATGGATCATAAAACTAAATTTGAAAGCTAAACTACAAAAGCCCTGGAAGAAAACATAGAAGAAATCTTTGTGACCAAGAATAAGAAGAGATTTCCTTGATACAAAACACTTAGTGGCTTCCCTGGTGGTCCAGTGGTTAAGAATCCATACTTCCACTGTAGGGGACACAGTTCAATCCCTGGTCAGGGAACTAAGATCCCTCATGCCACATGGTGTGGCCAAAAAAACCAAAACATTGAACAATAAAAATTGATAATAAAGGAGTATCATACACTGGAAGAAAATATTTGCAAAAAATATTTCTAGTAAAAAATTTGGCAAATCCATGAAAAGATGACAAAGAACCCAATTTTTTAAATTAACAAATGATTGGAACAGGTACTTCATGAAATAAGATATATGAGTGTCTATATGAGTGAACGATAAGCACGTGAAAAGAATTCAGTGTCATTAATCATTAGGAAAATACAAATTAAAAGCCCAGTGAGATACTGTTTCACACTCACTAAAGTAGTGAAAAATAAAAAACACTGAAAATGTCAATTTTTTTTTTTTTTTTTTTTTTTTTTGCGGTACACGGGCCTCTCACTGTTGTGGCCTCTCCCGTTGCAGAGCAACAGGCTCCGGACGCGCAGGCTCAGGAGCCATGGCTCACGGGCCTAGCCGCTCCACGGCATGTGGGATCTTCCCGGACCGGGGCACGAACCCGTGTCCCCTGCATCAGCAGGCGGACTCTCAACCACTGCACCACCAGGGAAGCCCCTGAAAATGTCAATTATTGATGAGGATGTGGGAGAACAAGAACTCATTCATTGGCAGAAGGAATGAAAAATGGTACCACCATTTTAAAAAACAATTTGGCACTTTTATATAAAGTCAAATACATGCCGATCATAAAGCCTAGAAATCCTGCTCCTAGGTATTCATCTAAGAAATATGTTCAAAAAAATAACTGTAATAGGCTACTTAGAGCAGTTTTATTTCTAATAGACAAAAAAATGGAGCAGGGCAAAAAACACATGCCCTTCAACAGGTGAATGAGTAAACAAATTGTAAACTATGCAAAGAATGAAATATTACTTAGCAATAAAAAAGAATGAATTACTAATACACATGGCAACATGAATGATTCGTAAGTAAAAGTGTTATGTTAGGTGAATGAATCAGATACAAAAGACTACATACTGATTCCATCAGAATCAGAATTGGAATGAGGTAAATATTCCATAGCTGGAGTGTGATGGTGTTTACATGACTGTATAAGTTTCTTAAAACTCACCAAAAAATACACATATTTGGTGAATTTTATTTATATAAATTCTATGTCAGTAAAACTGATTAAGTAAATTCTAAGGGAATATACAAAAATAATAGTATTATATTATCTTTTTGATTATAGCTTTTTAAAGTGTTTTATGTCTTACAAATTTTTCATGCTTCTATGTTACCTAAATAAAAATGATTAATAATGATGAAATACTATTATTTAAATAAAAGTGATACTGTACCCTAGAATACTTTATTTAAGAGTTTCACATGCTTAACTTACTATGTTCTTAGAAAACACTCAGGAAAATTTGAATCATATAAGCTTCTACAAGTATATACTTGATAAATGCCTATGGAAATTATTAAACACCACATGTGCATACTGTTTTCTGGGTATATCACCTTAGGAACAGATGTATGAAATTAGGGAACTGCACACATTTTAGCATTTATTGAGTATCCTTTATCTTGAAGATTTGTTTTAAAATAGGTCATGCTTGTATCACTTAATGAGTCACCAGGATGTGACTAATTTTATTTCTATTTAGTCTTTGAAAAATAGTTAACATTTAAATGTTAAACATAATACATTCTCATTGTCGACTTGAAAAAGAAAGTAAAATATAGAAATACAGAAAGAAAATAAGAAGCCAATCAATAGCTTTAGTTAATATTTTGAAAATTATATATATTCACACACACCTATACAAATATGTTCATGCACACTCATATACACACATATATTTTCAATGAAATATTATCTAGTGCCTTGAAATTATTCATGCTTTAGGAAATAAATTTGAACATCATATGAAAATATTTTAATAACTGCATTATATTCTATCATATAGAGGCAACTTAATGCAACCCTTGTCTTATTGTAGCACATATGTTTCTATCATATTAATTTTACTGTAAACCTGTTTTTGCATAAATATCTGCCTAAATTTTTTCTGTAGCATTTATAAAAATATCACTCCTGCCCCACCTTTAAAGTTTATTTCTGTTCTGATGGCTCTGTAAAGAAGTATGATTCTAAAATAAATTTAATCTTTGTTTCTGATTTCTAATTCCTTTCTCAAATTTTAAGGGGGGGTAGGGCAAAAAGTCACTCTTGTCCATGATAATTCTTATTATTCTCATGTTAATTTCCATTTTCTAGTATCTCTAAATTACTAGCAGTCTCTCTTTTTTCTATTTCATCAAAGCTTATTCAATTGCACAATTCTACTAGATCAAAATTATCTAAAACAGTGGTTCTCAATCTATGCTGCACTTTAGAATCCCCTGGGAACTTTTCAAATATTCAAATTCCTAGCTCCCAACCACAAAGATTTTAACTTAATTGGTCTTGGGTGAGCCCCAGGCACTGGTAGGTTTTAAAGCCCTCCAGAGAATTCTGATCCTAATATGTAATCTGGGTTGGAAACCACTGCTGCAGATGGTTCCCTAGACTGAGAATGGAGCTCTATTTCTCTCTTCCATCTGGGTCCACAATGCTCAGGTTCTATTTAATCGTACCTCTAACTTTTATAGTTTCCCAAAACTACCTCAGCTTCTTGGTTTTGAGTTTCATAGTGAGTTTCATTCCTTGTTGACTTACAGATTTTCATCCTTTCTCTTCTGCAGTCACAGATTTGACAACTACACAATTTTCATTGGGTCCTAAGAGGAGCAATTTTCTGTTTTCAATTTATACTATAACTACGTAAACTTAGTTTTACAAATTTCTGAACCCCTATGGCAGGTGTGTTTAAACTAGGCTACTTTCCAAGAGACCTTCGGGTGCTATCATTTTCAGAATACATTTCCAGATCTTCTGCTTCTATATGGACTCTCTCCCAAGATATTTTTTCTCTCCTCCCGTCTTTCCTTTCACAACAGCCCTATTCCTCTTTACCAACAAAAAGAATAGCCCTCTCTCTCCAAAATCTTACAATCTTTCATATCCCTGGGGGTAAAACCTCCAGTGCTCCCACTATTGGAATGGGTGAAGCCTTCTTTAGTGAATAATCAGAACACCATAAATCAACACAAGGCATTCTGTCTTTTACATTATTAAATATATGTGATAAACAGGAGACATGTCACAAGAAAGGATATTTTAGCTTATACTGGAAAGGACTAAAATCCAATAAATTGCAGAATAAAGGCATTGGGAGTATTAACAGTTTTCTTTTACCTACCTAGCTTCTTCTTTCTTGTGCAAGAAAACACAACTCTTGAGGGAAAGTTTGGAGAGGAAGGTTTTTGTAAAAGAGTCATAAGAGATATGCGATATATGACTCTTTCACATAGTAAAACATAAGCAATTCCTATCAGCTCTTTCAATATTCACTTAGGACTTGCCATCAGCTGGAAAGCAAAGCATCTTTAATCAGCTGAAGAAAAATAATTTAGTCATTTGATATATTTTCTTTTTTCGTTTTCATACTCACACCCAAAATTGTCAAAGTGAATAACTGAGCAACAAGTCACACAAGGCAGGTGTTTCTCCCTTCTTTGATTTTGCTTTTTCCCTTGAAAATAATTTTCATAGATCACTAGGTAACTTTTGACAAATAACTTCAATGAAATCGGTAAACTTGAATGACGTTGCTATAACTAAACTCTTTCATTTCCATCTTTATGTTTACTCAGCATTTTTGTCTATAAAAACAAAAATGTAGACATAGAAATGACACTTAATTCTGTCTCATTCTAGAAACAAATTGATTCATAAATCTGCGATGAGTGAACTATTGTTTTTTTAAATTCCTGACCCTATTCACCTCATTAAGGAATAGACTTTCAATAACGTTTTACTTTTGTTTCAAAATTTTAATGTTGTTTAATAATTATTCATCAAATTATGTAATACATATTATACATGTTGATTTTATTAATTATGTGCTAATAATATAATAAATAAGGGAAGGCATATTATTTTTTAATATTCTTTAAGGGGGCATGCAAGCAAAAAACATCCATGAAAAAACAAAAAATGTAATGACCACTCCTGTAAGCCACATTTTATAGTGCATTAGCAGATGGAGCATCAACATAATTTTGACTAGAAATCAAAAAGACAAGGACAGAGCACTTTTTTTTTTGATTATGGGTAATTATGAACTCAGCATAAAATCCCAGTCATATATACACTGAGAGCCTATGCACGAATCCTGGAGACAGGATGTGCATAACAGCAGAACTCTACAGCAACATTTCTCTGACTCCTCAAAGTCAGATGGCTATCAAAGATGGCTATCTTTGAAACATCTCTGAAGAATGTTCTATTTATGACTTCAATGCCTCTTGTTCCGTTCACAGCATGATATTATACTTCCTGTCACCTTGAGAGTTTTAGGCATTCAGCAGTGTTCTAGTGATTCCAAATTCTGATTATTGCCAGCTCTACAGGAGCATGAAGGCCTGAGAGCATCCTGGCTGTTCTGGTGAATCAGATCAGAGCCTGGAATGAGGCTGCATTCACCAAACTTCTCTTTCTTGAAGGGAAATACTTGCGAGTTTTTAAGGAATTACCTTTTCACTGAGGCTTTCACTAGGCAGCATTGCAGACTTCTTCAATGCAATGAGCACATACACAGCTGCTTCTGTCTGGAGTGGCAGATGGCACATCCCATCCTCTACCAGTCAGTTGCCACAGTGCTGTAATTCCATTCTCAGTGTGGCCTTATTATGTTTCTTCTGAATTTCCAGAGATGCTCCAGGAGCCATTTTAGCTTGTGATGTGTCAATGTTTACCTTTTTTCACACGGAAGTATAATTACTGTGGCTGTCCTGTTGAAATGCACTCTTAGTTATAGACTTTTGATTGTCATGTTTCCTTAGATAGCTGTCCAGAAAAAGGACTATAGGACTAAAAGAGAGGGACACTTTAAAGATTCTTGAGTTGAAGGACTGATACAATTTAATCCAGAGAACTAAAGCTATAAAGCAAGCCACAAGCAGGCCCAGCCTTATGGTCTTTGTAGAGCTCATGCTTGGCCAGAGGCCAACACCATCCTCATCAGATTGCACTTTGTGTCTCTAAAAAATGTCTTCACTTCCCTGTCCCTGGGGAAAGAAGCAGCTTTGTTATTTGGCAAACACTTCTGGTACTGAACTATTTACAGAATTGCTGAATTAACCTCCTGTTCTCTCTCATCCTTCGGGTGTCTAATTCTCAGAAACCAACTACTGCTGGGTGAAAGGGGGGAGAGGGGAAGGGATTGTCTCCTTTCTGAACAAGCAGGAATGCAGCCAATTTCCTCAAGTGAAATGGCCTGAGCCTTAGTGGAGTTTTGTCAGCCAACGACCCCCCTGACCAGCAATGTCCCCCAGGGAGGCAAACTTGCCAACCTCACTGTCTCTCCATCTTCCCACTGCAGACCAGGCTGCTAACTTTGCCGTAGATAAATTCAGGAGTGTGGACCATCAAAGATGCCGCATATTATGTGAGACTATAATAATATTGCTTGGTCTTCAGTTGCAGTGAGTGGTGTTATTGACATTGCATGTCTGCCTGCTCAAAAAATTAATAAATAAAATCAGAAACGTACTCTCTGTGCACTGCTCCTACCAAATTGTCTGTGATGTCATTTGTTAATATCATGTGATCAAACAGCTTGAAATATCTTTTTTGTTATTGTTTGTAGATCTGAGGGGAAGAAAGTGGTAATTTTTGACTTTTAGTATGTATTTGATTGCTAATGAAATTTATCAGGGCTTCACAAACATTGATAATTATGAGTATTATTTGTCTTTTTATTATTGATCTTTTAGGGATTTTCTAACTGGTTTCTTTGCCTTTTAAAAGTATTCCTTTTGGGACTTCCCTGGTGGTGCAGTGGTTAAGAATCCGCCTACCAATGCAGGGGACACAGGTTCAATCCCTGATCTGGGAAGATACCACATGCCATGGAGCAAATAAGCCTGTGCGCCACAAGTACTGAGCCAATGCACCACAACTACTAAGCCCACATGTCACAACTACTGAAAGCCATGCACCTAGAGCCCAAGCTCCGTGACAAGAGAAGCCCCTGCTCACCACAACTGGCGAAAGCCAGGACACAGCAATGAAGACCCAAAACAACCAAAAATAAATAAATAAATAAAGAATTTTTTAAAATTTAAAAAGTATTCCTTTTAAAGAGCCCAGAAATATACCCATGCACTTATGGTCAGTTAATCTATGATAAAGGAGGCAAGAATATATAATGGAGGAAAGACAGTCGCTTCAATAATTGATGCTGGGAAAACTGGATGTCTATGTGTAAAAGAATGAAATTAGAACATTCTCTGACATTTTTTACTCTGTAATATGTTTCATTTTACTCAACAATGATTTGAAAATCTTAGAGTAAAAAGAAGAAATAAAATTAAATATTTTAATTTATTTAATTAAAAAAATAGAACTAATAATAAAGAAAAAAACAAGAAACAGAGCTAGTATTTGGCTGGCAAGCTATTTTACCCAAGAAAAAGGGAAAAAACACAAATACATAAAATGCCAAAAATTAAGGGAAAAGTAATCACAGTTACCAAAGAAACTACATGAATTAAAATTTACTGAACTCTATAAGGTAAAATGAAAAAAAAAAAACCCAGAAAAGAGGTTAATTGGATTATATTTTGTAAAAATATAATTCACCTAAAATGATGTCAAATTAATAAAGAAAGTAGAAACTTACTGTTATAGAAAAAATACAGAATATTGACAAAAGCGATATTCTTCTTAGAAACACTGAACTCAGATGACTTCCTAAAGGAAATCTACCAAACCCAAATCTTTAAACTACAGATGAATATAATGCCATTTTATAATGTCCAGAATATATTTAAAAAAGGAAGAAAAAGTCTTAAATATTTTTTATAAAAAATTTGCAAAAACAAATTATATATAGATCAATCTCAAACAATATTCAAAAATCCTTAAAATATTGGGAAAACAAAATACTAAGAAAACACTGGATACATTCTCATCAAATTAAGAATAAAATTAAAGGATGCTTACTCTTGTTTAACATTTTTTCTAAAAGTGCTAACCACCATAATTAGAAAGGCTTTAGGGATATAAAAAGTGTAAAATGGGTTAATAAAATTGATTTTGGAGATTATATACTTATGTAGTTAGAAAATCCAAGATAATTGATTGGGAATGGTGCTAAGGGTGGTAGTCAAACAGGGTTCAATAGATAAAGAAGATTCATAGGACCCAAAATGACAATACTCATGATTCTATGGTTTAGTGAAGTAAAAAGATACAATACAGCAACAGCAATGAAGTAAGGATATTCATAGCAGCCCAAGGCTGCCTCATAACAAAGGTTCAGCAAAGCCAGGTACAGGTTCCCGTTGTACTGCCCCTGGAAGGGCCAGAGGGAAGCAATTTATTTCTCAGATCAGCAACTACTGGCTTGTTCACAAAAAGTCTCAAAAGTAATTCAACACAGCAAACATATATAGACATTACAAATCTACTAATATTTAAATCTGGTACAAAAATAATAATAAAGTTTAATCAATTAATTATACAGAAATAGTTGGCATGGTATGATAAATTGCACATTTGGATGAATGTTGATGAGAGATATATTATTAAACATATTTAAAGTAAAAATCGAATACCAAAGGTACTCCAGTTCAAATTTTGAAGAGTTTTCCTCAAAAATAATACAGAATCGTAAAATGGCGTAAGACGAAAAAAAGATTTGAGGCCTTCTTTTTCAGTTTTTTAACATTCCACTTGAGAAATTTGAGATCTACAACTCACACAATTTGCCCATATAGAAAGTTCCAGGATTGTGGTTGGACCAGCCACCCCAGCAGGCTGTGCATGTGCAGAGCAGACACACTGAAAGTGTCTTTAAAAAAGCATATTGACATATACCACTACTATATATAAAATAGGTAACTAATAAGGACCTACTGTATAGCACAGGAAACTCTACTCAATACTCTATAATGACCTATATGGGAAAAGAATCTAAAAAAGAGTGGATATATGTATATGGATAACTGATTCACTTTGCTGTACACCTGAAACTAACCCAACACTGTACATCAACTATACTCCAATAAAATTATTTTTAAAAAGCATATTGATTCTTTTCATAATAAAATGTTTATTTCATAATAAAGGACTTTGTCTCTATTTTTAATCTCTTAAAATCTCCTTTAACTCTATTATATGTAGTTTAAAGAAAACAAATTAATGTGCTCAAAATTATGTTTCTAATTTCAGAGTTTCTAGGCTGTGAAAGAACTTTATAATACCTTTATGTTTATCATAAGTAATAGAATGTGAAGCAACAATTAACATTTACAACTATTATTATTTACAATAAAAATAATGAAATGCTTTTTACCCAATATGTTGATTCAGACATTCCACTAGCTTGTGAAAGGATACACCTTTTCTTAAATCTTAAATATTTCTTATTTATTCCTTAATAAATATTTTTCTTAGAGATTTTAAAAAATAGAAGAAGAAATTAAGGGAAACAAGGAAAACTCGTAAATCAATCTAGATTTATAAAAAACCATCTATTTGAATAATTATAAGAATGAGGAATAACTGTCAGTTAAAATAATCATATATAACACATTCCAATGTCTTAGCCGTCTCAAATCACACAAAATTTAACTCTACATTCACTTCATATTCTAAGCAAAAACTCAATAATTCGAACAATTTGTCTTTATTGCTATCTCCCTTCCTTTCCAATCTTCTTTTATATGTCATAGCTCCTTCAAGGTGAGAACATTTTTAAAGCATTTATTAACTCTAGATTTGAACTTCTCTTCCACAGTTTTATCTGATACTCATTCAAGACCTTGCTTTAGATAATGACCTTATTACATTGATAAAAATATTAATTCCTTATTTTATCAGGAGTGTTGGTATTAATGTCTTACTTGACATGAGTCAAATTCAATAGATAAATATCCTGCGTCCCTGTCTGGGAAATGAAAAAACAAATGGCCTTTCCAAGTTTTACTTTTATATTCAAGTGTGCATTAGACCAATAAACATAGCTATACAGATTTTTGCTTGTTCAATGGGCGTATTCATTCTTTCAGTGATCAGTGCTCTATATTAAGTAAAAAATGCTAATATATCAAGTGAAGGATGTTAATGAATAATGCTGTATGGAAAGAAGAGTTTCTATTTTGATCTGAGAAACTGAGAAGGAAGGGGCTGTGGCTTTCACTTTTAGTAAAGAGGTAATCTATTTCTTCATTTTAATTTTCCTTCTGGGAAATAGAACAGCTGCCTTCATATACTCATTGCATTTCCACCTTCGCTACCTCAGGGATGAATACAATTTCTTCTCAAACATTTAGATCCATCTGTTTACTTTCCAGCTAGCATAAAGAAGAAGAAAATACCTATAGTTTTTAGCGTTCTGTTCATCCCAAGCTAATAGTTTTTGTCTGTTGCTTTCTTCTTTATTTTTGAATAGTATTCATTTTGTGTGTGATTGCAACCATTTATGTGTCATTCAGCTGGGTGAGTTTCATCTCGGTAATTAAGTCACCTGTATTACACTTTCCCTTAATTAAGGATTTAATTTCTGAATCAGTCACTCAGTTAGCAATATTCATTCATTTAATAATATTTATTGTGTGGCAGATACTCAACTGGGTCCTAGCGATAAAGAGTAAATAAAAAAAACACAATCTAAAAAAACACAATCTCTGCCTGTGTGAATCTTTGAAGGAGTCAAATTATGGACTGAGGTTGAAAATAGAAGATGTTCCCTCCTTAGGCAGGCAGGGCAGGGCAGCAAAACGTCTCTCTAAAGAGGAAGTATTTAAGCTAAAATTTAAAGAAAGAAAAATGATTTATCAATTAAAAGGTGGAGAGAACAAGAGGAATATCATTCCAGGAAGCGAGGAGAGCATGCTCAAAAGTCCTGAGGTAAAGAAAAAATGGAATATTCAAGAAACTCAAAGAAGATTGTGATAGTTAGAGCTTGGTAACCTTGTGAGAATATGGTACCAAGGGACGCTGGAAAAACAGGCAAGGCTTAGGTCATAGAGGGCTTTTAGAAATAGTTAGGCATTTCATTTTTAAGATGGGGAATAAGGATACTCAATTAAATTAATCTTAAATATTTAAGAAGATTAACTCTTTTAGAGCATTAATTTTTCTTTACATGGAGAATGGAAAATGATTTGGAAGGAACAATAGTGGAAGAGGAGAGACATAGCAGGATGTTTGGTTGTGGCAGGACGGGCTCTCACCCAAAATCCATTTAGATGTTGACACTGATGACACCACACACACACCAAAAGGGTATGGAAGATTTATTACTCACACAATGAGGCTTTCAGAGAGAACAGTGTGGATCCCAAGCAGCTCTGAAAATGGGTTGAGAGAAAAATGAAAGGGGACTGGCTAGTCAGTTTTATGCTGGGTAAGTGATACAGCCAGGGCGAGGATTCCTGTGTGTTGTTCGAACTTGTCCCCAGTGCCAAAGGAGGAGGAGGAGGTAGAAGAGAAGGAACTTGGTCTGCCTTCTTTACCTACTGTAACAAATCTCATAGCTATGGACTCACGGGGCATGGCCCACTGGAAAACGTTAGTATCACCCATGTAATTATGTGTTCAAATGCAGGTGTTTCAGGACCAAAATGGTTTTCTTAGGGTGATACCACATATATTCCACAGAGGCCTCATATGTGAAATCTTGGTCAAGGCACATAGCAATAGAATATATGGCAAGGAAGGAGCTGTAAAACTGTATTGAAAATCCAAAACTTCTTTACTTTTGCTTGTCTTACAGTCAATTGTATCATTTGGATTATTAGTAAAGTTTGATTCTGGGTAAGATCCCTGATTCTTGTCAGTCTGATTTGACCATTCAGTTTATTACTCCATCTCAACTACAATATAACATAGGTAGGTAAAGGAATGGCAAAACATATTAGGTTGGAAGAATTCAGAGAAGATGGGCCATTTCTGGAAGAGGAACAAAAAGATAACTGCATATTTGGGTATTTGCAGAGAGTTGACATTATTTGTGTACAGAACAAATATTGGAATGGAGGAGAAATTAGGAGAAGTTAGGGGTCCCTTATGATGAGAAGCCTCATCTTTATGATGTAATTGATGAGTGACACTAAAAAATTGTAAGAAGGGGAATAAGAATATCTGTTTTTTGAAAGGGAACTTTTAGAAGCAGGAACTTAAATATTAAACTTTATAATTTTCAACATATTACAAAATGGCTTCCACTTCTTCCCCATTACCTTCACAAATGAGAATCCAGTTTTAAAAATTCTGGAAATTATCATTAGCTAACCAGAATTAGTTTGGAGTGAAAATGATTTTCTTAAATTTTGACTAATTTTATATATATATATATATATATATATATATATATATATACTGTGTCCACCTAGAAATGTTTTTAAAAGACTGGTTTGGCTCCAACCCAAGCTCAATAAAGTTTAATCAAAGGTAGGGGCTTGGGGGAACCTTCAAGATGGCGAAGGAGTAAGACATGGAGATCATCTTCCTCCCTACAAATACAACAAAAATACATCTACGTGTGGAACAACTCCTACAGAACACCTACTGAATGCTGGCACAAGACCTCAGACTTCCCAAAAGGCAATAAAATCCCCACGTACATGGGTAGGACAAAAGAAAAAACAGACAAAAGAATAGGGACGGGACCTGCACCTCTGGAGGGAGCTGTGAAGGAGAAAAAGTTTCCACACACTAGGAAGCCCCTTTACTGGCCGAGACAGGAGGTGGGAGGGGGTGGGGAGCTTCGGAGCCACGGAGGAGAGCGCAGCAACAGGGGTGCGGAGGGCAAAGCAGAGAGATTCCCACACAGAGGATTGGTGCCGACCAGCACTCACCAGCCCGAGAGGCTTGTCTGCTCACCTGCCAGGGTGGGTGGGAGCTGGGAGCTGAGGTTCGGGCTTTGGAGGTCAAATCCCAGGGAGAGGACTGAGGTTGGCTGTGTGAACACAGCCTGAAGAGGGCTAGTGCACCACAGCTAGCTGGGAGGGAGTCCAGGGACCTGCCTAAGAGGCAACAGGCCATTGTTTCTGGGTGTGCGTGGAGAGGGGATTCAGAGCACCACCTAAACGAGCTTCACATGTGGGCATGAGCCAGGGCTATCAGCTTGGACCCCACAAACGGGCATGAAATGCTAACGCTGCTACTGCAGTCACCAAAAATCCTGTATGCAAGCACAGGTCACTATCCACACCTCCCCCCACCAGGAACCTGTGCAGCCCACCACTGCCAGAGTCCCATGATCCAGGGACAACTTCCCCAGGAGAACACACGGCATGCCCCTGGCTGTTGCAACATCATGCTGGCCTCTGCCACCAGCGGCTCGCCCCAAATTCCAATTATACTACTGTACCCCTCTTGCCCCCCAGCCTGAGTGAGCCAGAGCCACCTAAACAGCCACTGCTTTAACCGCCTCCTGTCTGAGTGGGGAACAGATGCCTGAGGGTGACCTACACACAGAGGGGGCGGACAGAACCAAAGCTGAACCCTAGGAGCTGTGCAAGAAAAGAAGAGAAAGGGAGATTTCTCTGTGCAGCCTCAGAAGCAGCGGATTAAATGCCCACAATCAACTTGATGTACCCTGCATCTGTGGAATACCTGAACAGACAATGAATCATCCCAAATTGTGGCAGCAGACTTTGTAAGCAACTGTAGATTTGGGCTTTGCTGTCTGCAACTGATTTTTTCCGATTTTTATCTTTATCTTACTTTAGTGTTTAGCGCTTGTTATCATTCATGGATTTATTATAGGTTTGGTTGCTCTCTTTATTATTATTATTATTTTAAAAATTTTTGTATTTTAATAATTTTTTCTTTTTTAATTATTATTATTTTTGCTTTCATTTTTTTCTTCTTTTTCTTCTGATCCATGTGGCTGACAGGGTCGTGGTGCTCTGGCCTGGTGTCAGGCCTGAGCCTCTGAGGTGAGAGAGCTGAGTTCAGGATACTGGACCACCAGAGACCTCCCAGCCCCATGTAATATCAGTCAGTAAGAGCTCTCCCAGAGATATCCACCACAACACTAAGAGCCAGCTGCACTCAACTACCAACAAATTCCAGTGCTGGACACTCCATGCCAAACAATTAGCAAAGAGGAACAAAACCACACACATTATCAGAAAGGCTGCCTAAAATCATACTAAGTTTACAGACACCCAAAAACACACCACCGGGCACAGTCCTGCCCACCAGAAAGACAAGATCCAGCCCCACCAATCAGAACACAAGCACCAGTCTCCTCCACCATGAAGCCTACACAACCCCCTGAACAAACCTCACCCACTGCAGGCAGACACCAAAACAATGGGAACTAGGAACCTGCAGTCTGTGAAAAGGAGACCCGAAACACAGTAACTTAAGCAAGATGAGAAGACAGAGAAATATGCAGCAGATGAAGGAGCAAGGTAAAAAAACCACAAAACCAAAGAAATGAAGAGGAACTGGGCAGTCTACCTGAAAAAGAATTCAGAATAATGATAGTAAAGATGATCCAAAATCTTGGAAATAGAATGGAGAAAATACAAGAAACGTTTAACAGGGACCTAGAAGAACTAAAGAGCAAACAATAATGAACAACACAATAAACGAAATTAAAAACTCTTTAGAAGGAATTAATAGCAGAATAACAGAGGCAGAAGAACAGATAAGTGACCTGGAAGATAAAATGGTGGAAATAACCACAGCACAGCAGAATAAAGAAAAAAGAATGAAAAGAATTGAGGGCAGTCTCAGAGACCTCTGGGAGAGCATTAAACACACCAACATTTGAATTATAGGGGTCCCAGAAGAAGAAGTGAAAAAGAAAGGGACTGAGAAAATATTTGAAGAGATTATAGTTGAAAACTTCCTTAATATGGGAAAGGAAACAGTCAATCAAGTCCAGGAAGCACGGAGATGCTCATACAGGATAAATCCAAGGAGAAACACGCCAAGACACATATTAATCAAAATATCAAAAATTAAACACAAAGAAAAAAATATTAAAAGCAGCAAGGGAAAAGCAACAAATAACATACAAGGGACTCCCTATAAGGTTAACAGCTGATCTTTCAGCAGAGTGTATGTAAGCCAAAAGGGAGTGACAGGAAATATCTAAAGTGATGAAAGGGAAAAACTTACAACCAAGATTACTCTACCCAGCAAGGATCTCATTCAGATTCGATGGAGAAATTAAAACCTTTGCAGACAAGCAAACGTTAAGAGAATTCGGCAAAACCAACCCAGCTTTACAACAAATGCCAAAGGAACTTCTCTAGGCAGGAAACACAAGAGAAGGAAAAGACCTACAATAACAAACCCCCCAAAATTAAGAAAATAGTAATAGGAACATACATATCGATAATTACCTTAAATGTAAATGGATTAAATGCTCCAACCAAAAGACACAGACTGGCTGAATGGATACAAAAACAAGACCCATATATATGCTGTCTACAAGAGACCCACTTCAGACCTAGGGACACATACAGACTGAAAGTGAGGGGATGGAAGAAGATATTCCATGCAAATGGAAATCAAAAGAAAGCTGCAGTAGCAATTCTCATATCAGACAAAACAGACTTTAAAATAAAGACTATTACTGGAGACAAAGAAGGACACTACATAATGATCAAGGGATCAATCCAAGAAGAAGATATAACAATTGTAAATAATTATGCACCCAACATAGGAGCACCTCAATACATAAGGCAAATACTAACAGCCATAAAACGGGAAATCAACAGTAACAAATTCATAGTAGGGGACTTAACATCCCACTTTCACCAATGGACAGATCATAAAAAATGAAAATAAATAAGGAAACCCAAGCTTTAAATGACACATTAAACAAGATGGACTTGATATTTATAGGTCATTCCATCCAAAAAAAACAGTATACACTTTTTTCTCAAGTGCTCATGGAACATTCTCCAGGATAGACCATATCTTGAGTCACAATTCAAGCCTTGGTAAATGTAAGAAAATTGAAATTGTATCATGTATGTATTGCAACAACAGCGCTATGAGACTAGACATCAGTTAAAAGAAAAAAATACAAATACATGGAGGATAAACAATATGCTACTAAATAACCAAGAGATCACTGAAGAAGTCAAGAGGAACTCAAAAAATACAAAGAAACAAATGGCAATGAAAACACAACAGCCTAAAACATATGGGATGCAGCAAAAGCAGTTCTAAGTGGGAAGTTTGTAGCCATACAATCCTACCTCAAGAAACAAGAAAAATCTCAAATAAACAACCTAACCTTACGCCTAAAGCAATTAGAGAAAGAAGAAAAAAAAACCCAAAGTTAGCAGAAGGAAAGAAATCATAAAGCTCAGATCAGAAATCAATGAAAAAGAAATGAAGGAAACAATAGCAAGGATCAATAAATTAAAAGCTGCTTCTTTTGAGAAGATAAAAAAATTGATAAAACATTAGCTAGATTCATCAAGAAAAAAAGGGAGAAGACTCAAATCAATAGAATTAGAAATGAAAAAGGAGAAGTAACAACTGACACTGCAGAAATGCAAGGAATCATGAGAGATTACTACAAGCAACTATATACCAAAAAAACTGACAACCTGGAAGAAATGGACAAATTCTTAGAAAACCACAACGTTCTGAGACTGAACCAGGAAGAAATAGAAAATATAAACAGACCAATCACAAGCAATGAAATTGAGACTGTGATTAAACATCTTCCAACAATCAAAAGCCCAGGACCAGATGGCTTCACAGGCAAATTCTATCCAACATTTAGAGAAGAACTAACACCTATCCTTCTCAAACTCTTCCAAAATATAGCAGAGGGAGGAACACTCCCAAACTCATTCTATGAGGCCACCATCACCCTGATACCAAAACCAGACAAAACTGTCACAAAAAAAGAAAACTACAGGCCAGTATCACTGATGGACATAGATGCAAAAATCCTCAACAAAACACTAGCCAACAGAATCCAACAACACAGTAAAAGGATCATACACCATGATTAAGTGGGGTTTATCCCAGGAATGCAAGGATTCTTCAATATACGCAAATCAATCAATGTGATACACCATATTAACAAATTGAAGAATAAAAACTATATGATAATCTCAACAGATGCAGAGAAAGCTTTGGACAAAATTCAACACTAATTTATGATAAAAACTCTCAAGAACGTAGGCATAGAAGGAACCTACCTCAACATAATAAAGGCCATATATGACAAACCCACAGCCAACTTCGTTCTCAATGGTGAAAAACTGAAACCATTTCCTCTAAGATCAGGAACAAGACAAGGATACCCACTCTCACCACTCTTATTCAACATAGTTTTGGAAGTTTTAGCCACAGAAATCAGAGAAGAAAAAGCAATAAAAGGAATCCAAATCAGAAAAGAAGTAAAACTGTCACTGTTTGCAGATGACATGATACGATACATAGAGAATCTTAAAGATGCTACCAGAAAACTACTAGAGCTAATCAATGAATTTGATAGAGTAGCAGGATACAAAATTAATGCACAGAAATTGGAATAAATCTACCAAAGGAGACAAAAGACCTGTATGCAGAAACTATAAGACACTGATGAAAATAATTAAAGATGATGCAAACATATCGAGAGACATACCATGTCCTTGGATTGGAAGAATCAACATTGTGAAAATGACTCTATTACTCAAAGCAATCTACAGATTCAGGGCAATCCCTATCGAACTACCAATGGCATTTTTCACAGAACTAGAACAAAAAATTTCACAGTTTGTATGGAAACACAAAAGACACCGAATAGCCAAAAGAATCTTGAGAAAGTAAAACAGAGCAGGAGGAATCGGGCTCCCTGGCCTCAGACTGTACTAAAAAGCTACAGTAATCAAGACAGTATGATCCTGGCACAAACACAGAAATATAGATCAATGGAAGAGGATAGAAAGCCCAGAGATAAACCGACGTACATAGGCCACCTTATCTTTGATAAAGGAGGCAAGAATATACAATGGAAAAAAGACAGCTTCTTCAATAAGTGGTGCTGGGAAAACTGGACAGCTACATGTAAAAGAATGAAATTAGAAATTTCCTAACACTGTACAGAAAAATAAACTCAAAATGGATTAAAGACCTAAATGTAAGGCCAGACACTTTAAAACTCTTAGAGGAAAACATAGGCAGAACAGTCTGACATAAATCACAGGAAATCCTTTTTGACCCACCTCCTAGAGAAATGGAAATAAAAACAAAAATGAACAAATGAGACCTAATGCAACTTAAAAGCTTTTGCAGAGCAAAGGATGCCATAAACAAGACAAAAAGACAACCCTCAGAACGGGAGAAAATTTTTTCAAACGAAGCAAAGGACAAAGCATCAATCTCCAAAATATACAAGCAGCTCATGCAGCTCAAAAGAAAAAAAACAAACAACCCAATCCAAAAATGGGCAGAAGACCTAAACAGACATTTCTCCAAAGAAGATATACAGATTGCCAACAAACACATGAAAGGATGCTCAATGTCACTAATCATTAGACAAATGCAAATCAAAAGTATCATGAGGTGTCACCTCACACCAGTCAGAATGGCCATCAACAAAAAATCTACAAACAATAAATGCTGGAGAGGGTATGGAGAAAAGGGAACCCTCTTGCACAGTTGGTGGCAATGTAAATTGATACAGCCACTATGGAGAACAGTATGGAGGTTCCTTAAAAAACTAAAAATAGAACTACCATATGAGCCAGCAATCCCACTACTGGGCATATACCCTGAGAAAACCATAATTCAAAAAGAGTCATGTACCACAATGTTCACTGCAGCTCTCTTTACAATAGCCAGGACATGGAAGGAACCTAAGTGTCCACTGACAGATGAACGGATAAAGAAGATGTGGCACATACATACAGTGGAATATTACTCAGACATGAAAATAAACGAAATTGAGTTTTTTGTAGTGAGTTAGATGGACCTAGAGTCTGTCATATAGAGTGAAGTAAGTCAGAAAGAGAAAAACAAATACCGTATGCTAACACATATATATGGAATCTAAAAAAAAAAAAAGGTTCTGATGAATCTAGGGGCAGAACAGGAATAAGGACACAGATGTAGAGAATGGACTTGAGGACACAAGTCTTTTGAGAATGGACTTGAGGACACAAGTCCCCCCCTGAGGGGGAAGGGAAAGCTGGGACATAGTGGAAGAGTAGCACTGACATATATACACTACCAAATTGAAAATAGATAAGTAGTTGGAAGCAGGTGCATAGCGCGGGGAGATCAGCTTAGTGCCCGTGACCACTTAGAGGGGTGGGATAGGAAGAGTAGGAGGGAGATGCAAGAAGGAGGGTATATGGGGATATATTTATGCATATAGCTGACTCACTTTGTTATACAGCAGAAACTAACACAACACTTAAAGCAATTATACTCCAATAAAGATGTTAAAAAAAAAAAAAAGGTAGGGGCTTGTCACATACTCCCCAGGTGCCTGCTATATAAAGGCAGGTTTAGAATGACTGAAACACAACATTTTATAATTATTATAGATGTATAGGATTTTAAAAATCTTATATGTACAGATTTTTAAAAGTAGAATACTTTTTAATACATTATTAGATAAGATCAACCATTTGTACCTTTCCCAGTAATTATTAAAACAATGAAACTTCTCAGCCAGGCCAAGTTCAAAAGTATACAGTTATAATTTCATAAAAAGGCAAGTTAATTATATATGAAATATTATAATTTCAATAGTTAAATAAAATAATAAGACAATCATCTAAGTTATTATTTGTTTTCCTACAAGAGAATACATATTATCTTGTTTGGTTCTGTTATTTTCTCTCTTTCCTAGAGTTGGTCTATTTCTGCCTAAATTGCTTATAAGCTAATTCAAAGGGGGCAGATTAAAGGATTACTTCATGCAGTCATAAAAGAAAGAAAGGCTAATTTGAGCCCTGAAGATGTTTATATCTACTATGTAATGTGAGAATTAATCCTATTATTTGATAAAATTTGATCTACTCAAATTACTCAGGTAAGAGTAAGAAGTGTTAATGGGGCAATTACATTTATAATTTCTCCAGGAGAAGGTGTAAATCTTGCTTTGTGTGTGTGTGTGTTTGTGTGTGTTTTAATGGAAGTGGCTAGATTTTAATAGCATTTAATTTTTTTCTATTTTATTAAGGCACATTGAGTAACGATACTGACCATAAAGGCTTTCTTTAAAATAGCTTAAGCCCATTGGAACTGGTTTAAGAAACACTCTGAAGACTTATGCTAAGTATAACAGGATAGCCCCCATAGAGTCCCAATCTCTAATTCTCAACCCTGTGACTATGTTTCCTGAAATGGTGCACAGGACTTTGCAGAGGTAATTAAGTTTAAGTCTGAGATAAAGGGATTAGCTAGAGTTGAGTCCAATGTAATCACTTGAATCCTTAAAAGTGGAAAATCTTTCCTATCCGTGATCAGAAAGAGACCTGATGACAGAAAGTGTCTCATCGTGATGCTATTGGTACATTGCTGGTTTAGCAGCTGGAGGAAGCTGGGCAGTGGTCACACGCCAAGGAATGCAGGAGGACTTTAGAAGATGAAGGGGTAGGCGAGATATTTTCCCTAGAGCTTCCCCAAAGGAACACAGGCCTGCTGACAGCATGATTTCAGCCCAGCGACCTTGTGTCAGACAACTCAACTACTCAACTATAAGACAACAAATTGGTGGTGTTCTAAGCCACTAAATTTGTGGTAATTTGTTGGAGCATCAATAGAAGACTAATATACTATGTAAGAGGAAGATTAAAATTAATCAGTTTACTAGTGTCTCTTTGCTCTTAGCATTTAAAAGGAAGCAGTGCATATTCAAGTATTTTTGTATATTTAGTAGACATGTAGAAAGTGTTTATAAACAAGCACAGGTTTTGTGAATTGTGTTTAATGGTTTCTTCTTTAAAGTTCTCAAAAATATTAGAATAGACAAAATGGAATTGTAAGAAGGCTTACGCTCTTGTAAATCAGGCCTCACTAAAGCTTTTAACAGTAAAATGCACATGAATATTTTCTTAGCAGTGCTATAAAGAAGGTGTCTCTCACTCTCCTACAAATCAAATTTCAAGTCCAAGAATCATTAACACCTAGTTAAAATCCCTTAAATTGTCACTGAAACCTACTTTACTCTGAAGCATCTATTTGGCCTGCGTCTAAACTCCAGGCAAGTACTCCTCATATGGTGAGGACTTTTTTCATCTCATAAACTTTCTTTATGTAAGTCTAAAACAGCAAATTAAATAAAATTTTATGTTCTGACTTTGTAAGGAGCACAGAAAACCAAGAAGAAGGTTGAGTCAGTCTTCCCAGAGAAAGTCTTTTCTTCCTTCTTTACTCACAGGTTACTGTTTCTAATTTTTTTTACCATCTTTATGGTTTTTCTTCTCTCTCTGATTCTCTTCTTGGTCAAATGATAATTATCTTTTGATTACAGTTATTTTGTTAAACATAAAATTGAACATGTATCCAACACACATTGTGTGTCCATTATATATAAGGTTCTATTTTAAGCACTGGGACAAATAGATACTTTAAGAAAAAAGGAAAAAATTCCTTCCACCATGAAACTTGCATCTTAATGATTAGAAATAGACTACATGCCAATACTTAAGTGCAACTTCTATTTAAGATGGGATGAAAGCTATGGAGAAAAAATAAAGAGAAGGACTAGGGAATGCTGGTGGGAGGAGTGCTTGGAATTCTGAATATGGTGATCAGGGAAGTTCCCAATGAGAAGGTGACATCTGAGCAAACAAGTAAAAGAGATGAGAGAGGGATCTATGCAAGAGGCTGAGGTGTGGATGTTTCTGGAGACCTACAGGAGCATCAAAGAGCCAGGGTGGCTCAAGCAGAAGGAGAGGGGAAAAGAGTGGGAACCAGTGCTGATTGATCATGAAAGCCACACAACTGAAGCTTCAGAACTATCACTTTATGGACCTTCCAGGACCATAAGGGACTCTAGAAAATTCTTCTCAGTATTAAACATTTTATGATGTTTATACAATTCATCAGTTTTAAATTAGTAAATTGTGATTTATGATCTCATTCTGAAGAGACATATTCCCTTTTATATCTAAATTTGTATCTGTAATTGATTATACTGATACTTAAAGAAAACATTCAGTTCATTCAAAACCTGGGAACTCCTGCCTAGGAGGTGATAGCTAAGAGATGGGGAAGGTTAGGGGAGATAGAGGGGAGAGATGAAGAGGCAGGTATATATTTACATGTAAATGCTCTACGTAACGCATCTCATATTGGTTAATGAGTTCTGTGCTCATCCAATCAGGAGAAAATGATAAAATGACAATGATGGTAAATGTGGTGCCATGCAAAGTAAGGGAGCAGATGGGGTTTTCAATTACAATTTGGAATTAGAAAGTATAATCTCTTATTCACGGAATCTTATAAATCCTTTAAAGAAATTGATAGGAATACCAGTAGAACCAATTTAGTCATCCTCGCAGGCACTGAGAGTAAGAAAATGAAAACAATAAATGGTGCTGATTGTAACCCAGAAAATCAGCAAACCTAAATCTTAAGCCAGTGGTAGAAGAACTGAAAAATGTATTTGATGGTTTTATGTATGTGTTTCTTTTCTTAAAGAGTCAGCAAGCAGCTGTTTTATTATACAGAAAGCAGCCATATCCCAAATTCAACAAGAAAGTCAGCAAAAATAAATTTGAGTTGATTTTCATGACTAAGTGCACACAAATCAAATGTTCTGCATTCTACAACTAACAGTAGCTGGAATGCAAAAACAATACATAACTTTGGGGACTTGGCCAGCTTATCTTCTGAGGTTTTCAAATGTGCTTTCTTTTGCTTTAAATTCTATTTTCTTCACTTGATTAAAAAAAAAGGAATAGAAAATATATACACTGCCAAATGATACTAAGTGAGACCATTCCGAAATTTTCAGTGTTATCAAACATAGGAAAGAATATTGTCAGCAATGCAGTACAAGCTCTGCCAAGATTAAAATCTCTGCTTTTTATTTCAGAGAGAAATAGTATAATATAGATCATTTTCTGGACTTTTATATTAAGTAAGGGAGTAAATCTCTTTCTCTTTGTGTGTGTGTATATATATACACATATATATGTAATATGTATCTATTGAGATGACTTACCTTTACTAATTTTCTCAAATATAATGTAAAAAAATAGGCTTTTAAATCTACTAAATGTTATAAAAACATTAATACAAAAAATAGAATTTGACTTCCTGTAAATCTATAATTATTTCAAGATGAAAAAAATATGTTTAATTGAAAAAACATCAAGGAGGTCTCTTCTTCTGTACATTCTGGGATAATTTAAATTAAAAAAGGATTTATTTTATTGTTTTTAGTCTAGAAATATTCTACTTGTGTTAATTTTGGTAATTCAAATTTCTATAGAGAAATTATGGTCTTCATTTAAAGATGTAAATATAGTCCCATATGTTTTTAATTTTTACTTTTTTCAATTAGATTATTGGTTTATTATAAAAGAATGTAACTCAGGAACAGCCAGGTGGAAGAGATGCAGAGGCCAAGGCATGCGGGAAGGGGTTCAGAGCTTCCACGTCTTCTCAGAGTGCTCCCCTCTCTCCTCTTCTCCATGTGTTCACCAACCCAGAAGTTCTCCAAACCCTGTCCTTTTGGGTTTTTATGGAGACTTCATTACATAGGCATGGTTGATTAAATCATTGGCCATTGGTGACTGAACCCAATATCTAGTTCCTCTCCCCGCCCTAGAGGTCAGCAGGCTGAGAACAAAAGTTCCAGCCATCCATTCAGGAGGTTTAATGGTGATGAAATGAAGAGACGGTAGCTAGCCTTTGAAGCAACCTCTGCTGCCTACTTGATATTAACGTACATCTTCTCCAATTTTCACATAAGGGACCATAAGGGACCCTAGATCTTCTTCCTCTGTCAGTTAATCTCTTTGTGGACCGGATAATCCTATATATTTTTATTTTTATTTATTTGTTTATTTTTGCGGTACGTGGGCCTCTCACTGTTGTGCCCTCTCCCGTTGCAGAGCACAGGCTCCAGACGCGCAGGCTCAGCGGCCATGGCTCACGGGCCCAGCCGCTCCGCGGCATGTGGGATCTTCCCAGACCGGGGCACGAACCCGTGTCCCCTGCATCAGCAGGTGAACTCTCAACCACTGCGCCACCAGGGAAGCCCCTATATATTTTTAAATGGAATGAGTTATTTTCCTTTTTGGGAAGAGAGGATATAAATTATCCTCAGAGAGTTTAATTCAGTCTTCAGATCTTTAACCATACATTCTATAATATAAAACATGGTAGGAATTAAATAAAGGTAAACAACCAGTAATGCCAAAGAAAGATATGACAAAATATGGCACCTGTACTCTTAACAACAGAATCCAAATATGCATTAACTTTAATTTGACAGTTACTGAAATATATTCATGTGTGCATGCTCTTTTAAAGTGGTCACAAAAGAACTTTTCTATTTAGCAAGTGGAAATTGTGTTATAGTTCAGTATTTTGTATAGTTTTAAGGAGAGGAAAAAATTTCAAGTAATATATTGATTAAAAAAATGGCAACTTTGGGCTTCCCTGGTGGCGCAGTGGCTGAGAGTCCGCCTGCCGATACAGCGGACGCAGGTTCGTGCCCCGGTCCAGGAGGATCCCACGTGCCATGCAGCGGCTGGGCCCGTGAGCCATGGCCGCTGAGCCTGCGCGTCCGGAGCCTGTGCTCCGCAACGGGAGAGGCCACAGCAGTGAGAGGCCCACGTACCGCAAAAAAAAAAAAAAAAAAAGCAACTTTGTAATAAGACAATGCAGCATGTCAATAGAAAGGAAAAATCTCCAAAAAAATCATCCATATTTAGAGTTTCAGTGGAAATTAACTTTAGCCCTCTTCGGCTCTATATTCTCAGCACAGATTTAAAACGCTTCTCTACCCCCAGTGGGAATATTGATGGCTGCTCCCTACTGATACATGTGCCAGTTCTGGTGGGGACTTGGGGAGGGATATTAGTCTACTCAAATATAAAACTATATGACCAACTTCTGAAAGAAACAAGGAAAACAAGAGTCCCTGATAAGGATTTGTTCTCAATAAAAATGTGCTGAATGAAAAAAATGATTTGATGGATAAAACAAACCTTATGAATATGAATGTAATGTGTATGTTATCATAAATGATGTTAATTTCAGAATGTATCTTTAAACAAGTTCACTAAAAGGGAAAGGTTTTGAATTGACACAATGAAAACAAAACTTATTTAATGGAGTCAGATACATTTTGAGCAGTGAAATATAAAGCCATATATATATATATATATACACACACACACACACATATATAATATTTCACACAATGACTTTACAAATAATAAACATCTTTACTCTGCCCTGGTACGGGAGGCCATGCATCCTAGTTTTCTGTTTAACAGTTGTGTGAAAAGTAAAGTTGTCAACCACTTTGTCCATAGGTGCATGATTTATTAAGTTGAACTCTAGAATTAGCTTGGTTCAAATTAGATCAGACAGCAATACTGATAAACACTGGAAATTATTATAATCTGGCATGATATTTAATGTGTTATGGTATTCCAACTTGTGACCTCTCAGACTTAAAGGAATTGGAAGTAAGTCAGAAAAAACAACTAAGGTAGCAAAAACCCTCTGTCTCTATTATTATAGGCTTTTAGAATCGATACTCCATTTCAAGTAATGTTTATCAGAAACTGAAACTGGATTACTTATTATGTATGTACATAACTAAGATAAAATTGCAATTATAATTATATTTTCAGTTCGAGAATTTAACAGTTTGATGGGTCTAAATATTAATATAAACTGCTTCATTTCTTTCAGTTTGTTAAAAATGTGTGATTGGTTTATTTCTAGGTGCAAGCAAGACATAAGACTCTACTTTTCAAATTACATTTCAATTTGAATTAAAGCCTTCATACTTATTGGAATAGTCTGAGCCTCTTGGCCACAGGCCAGTTTTCTTTGTTGTGTTTTAAATCACCATTATGGGAAATAGGCTATGGAAATAGAATAAATTGAGGAGGTAGGTAGTGGGTTTTTTTTTTTCTTTTCCCAGTACTGTATTGTGTACCTGAAAGTTGCTGAGTAGATTTTATAATTTTTTTTTAATTTATTTATTTTATTTTAATTTATTTATTTATTTTGGCTGCGTTGGGTCTTCGCTGCAGTGCACAGGCTTCTCACTGTGGTGGCTTCTCTTGTTGTGGAGCACAGGCTCCAGGCAAGCAGGCTTCAGTAACTGTGGCACATGGGCTAAGTAGTTGTGGCTCGCGGTTTCTAGAGTGCAGGCTCAGTAGTTGTGGCGCACTGGCTTAGTTGCTCCGCGGCATGTGGGATCTTCCTGGACCAGGGCTCGAACCCATGTCCTCTGCATTGGCAGGCGGATTCCTAACCACTGTGCCACCAGGGAAGTATACATTTTTCTTAGTATGCCTTTTATATTTTAAAAGTAACATATGCTCATAAAATCAAAGTGATACAGAAGTTTGTAAAGAAGTCAAGAACAGCACTCTTACAACTCACCCAATCCCATACCTGTCACCACAGTGCCATATTGTTAGCAGTTTGGAATGAATCCTTCTTGTCATTTAGCTAAGCATTTGGAAGCCTCCATAGGTGTGTTTGGTTTTGATTTAATAAAGGAAACCCTACTGTATAAATTTAGTGTAATTTTTTTCAAGTAGAATAATAAATGTATCAGGGAATTAATTAAATGGAAGGAATGCTCTTGGTACAGTTTCTTGTAAAGAGTTAGCAATCAACGTTGTTATTTCTTATTTTGGTGATATGATCATTATTATCATTATAATCAGCATGGTCATTTTCATTGCAGATCTTTCAATATCAGAACATATGCATATACTTGCACTTTGACTATTCTACCAACAGTGTCTGATTCATGCATAAATCATCAGTACTGGAAATTATCCATCTTATTTAAATGTGCATCAGAATAAGTGGTAGTCTGGTTAGTTTTGCATTCTTTACTATTTTATTTATTTATTTTAAAAATTTTATTTTATATTGGAGCATAGCTGATTTACAATGTTTTAGTTTCAGGTGTATAACAAAGTGATTCTGTTATGCATATACATATATCTATTCTTTTTCAAATGTTTTGCATTCTTAATGATCATTTTTTTTTACTGTATTTTTCTTCCGTGTCTAGCCCTTTCTATTTGTTGATCATATGGTTAGTCTATTTTTAAAATCTTTTCTCCCTCATTGGTTTGTCCTCTCTTCATTCCCTTCTCTTTCTTTCTAATTTTCCTGTATCCTGAGTAAGGTGTGGGGGAGCCACATTTTGAATATATTTTACTGATACATTAAAGAAAACTGTCAAAATAAGGAATTTTATAATACATGGGCCAGGCTCACCACAGTGACTGACCTTAACATGATAAAAAAAGAGACATATTATGCCTACCAGTCATGCAATAGAGGTACACACCACAGCGTAGGCAATGTTCTTGCCAAAACTGAACTTACACATAATGAAGCCTCTAAATTTAACTACCAGTTTATAGGAAATGCAAGGAACAGATGAACATATTAAATAGTGATTCATGAAGCAAAATCCATAATCAGGAGAGTCTATGGGGTCAATGACCTGATTACGTCAGAAAATGTTATAGATATTAAATTATTTAAGCAATATAGCAATCAAATGTAAGGGATTTTTTTATCTTGATTTAAACAAACTAGATGTAAAATACCAAAAATGTGTGAGGCATTTGATACAATATGAAAAATGACTCAATATGAAGTGACATTAGGTGTGATAATGGTTTCATAACAAGTTTTAAAATATTATCTCTTAAAGATACATATTAATAAATACTGACTTATTATGGATAAAATGACACAAGGTCTGGGATTTGCCCTGGATCTGGAGGAGATGAGGGCATAGGTGAGAGCTGAGTAATTGAGAATGCTATATATAAATGATTGTTCACATATCAAGAGTTGTTGAAGCTGGGTGATGGGTACCAAGAAATCCATTGCACTATTGGTTATTTTTGGTAGAAATTTTAGAATAAAAATTTAACAAACAAATCACTACAAAAAATCTGGATTATCTGGAGGATAATATGGATTCACCATATGAAAACTAAAAATGAATGTCACTTTATGCCTATATATAAAAATTTTACACAGGATAATGACTTAAATGCCAAAGGTAAAATTATCAATATAGATAAGAAGATAAAGAGGAATGTTCTTATTACATAGGTAAGGAACATTCTAAAACAACCACACAGTAAAAACTAAAAGAAGGAAAAACAATGATGGGCTTATATAGTATATCTAATTAAAGGATTTCAGTTTAATTAAGAACACTTCGAACAAAATTAAAAGATAAATGATTGTGTGGTAATATTTGTAATGCATAAAACTGACAAGCGTATAAAAGAATATAAAAATAATTTGTGCAAATCAATAAAGAAAATATAATGAAATCCATTATAAAATTAACAAATGCTATTAGGAAGTTTATAGATGAAAAACCTGAGTGAAACAAGTGATATAAATTAGAATAAATAAGAGATATCACTTTATATTAGATTAGACAAAATTTTAATAATTTTGAGGAGAATGTAAAAGTCATTCAGCAGGGCTGAAAGGAGTATATGTTAAAAAGTGTGCCTGTAAAATGCATGTCTTACAATATATGGGCTTTCGTTGAGTCTTTAAGGATGGGCAGGATTTGAATGGAAACAGTTTGTAATTTTAGGCACTAAGAATAACTGACAAGTTCACAGAAGTGAAATTAATATATGTTTATGTGAGGAAGGGGGTTAGTGATATGACTGGGCTTGATTTACCAAATGATTTATAGCCCTGAGCGGAATATGAGAATATGGTGGAGAAGAGATTCTGGGGGAGAAAAAGAGCCAAGGGCATAATCTCTACTTGGTAATATATATCTAATGAATAAGAGCAGATAAATCAATTTAAAATGGCAGGCAAGCTGATAAAGCATGTCTGTCTGGTCTGGTCCACATCCCAAGAGCAGGAAAAGTCTTAACAAGCAAAGATGTTACCTTGACAGTGAATTGACCCTAGATAACCTCTCGCACCAATTACTTTATAGGGCCATAGAGGTATGCAGGCTTTTTTTCCAAATATTTGATGAACAGTCAGCATGTTATGTGAGCTAAGTATTGCATTTTACTTTTTTGCAGACAAACACAAGTAAAGTTTTTCTATCATGCCAATATGTTGAATTTTCATTTTTTTAGACTTCAGAAGCGTTCTCATGTATTTGTTTCAACCTTATAATGCTTATAATGCTGTACATGCATTTGCAGCCATTCAGTTGAACACCTTCATTTTTACACAAGAGGAAGCTGATTCTCAGATAGATTAGGAGACTTCTGCAGGATCAGAAATCAAGCCAGTAGGAGATTGTGACCAAAGTTCTCAGCTAAGTCCAAATGAATAGGCCATAACCCAATGGCCTCGCATGATCATGACATACCTTATTTCCTCTTTTTGCTATAGCTCCACTGGCTCCTTACAAAAGGAGAAATTATAAGAGACTTTTAAAATTGAACATATTGCAAAATTGTAGCCTACTTTGTACACCGCCAGTAGCTGGCGGTGTACCTTTGAGATCAGCTAGAACTCAATTTGCTTCAGAACTATTTTTCAGAAGCACGATTATCTCAAAATAGCAAACACAGAGTATCAAATACACACAATCCTCAAACTCTAGAAAGTGTCTGAAATAGTACACAAGTTCAGTATCTGAGTGAAAAACACCTCCTAAAATATGCATGTTATATGTACTAAACATTAAAGGTAAATTGACAGTGTACATCTTATTGTTGAAATTCCACAGGGGAAATACCACAGTCCTATAGAAATGAGAGATTGGAAACCTTAGCCAGATGTAAATGAGATGTTGGGGTTCCAAGCGTTTCTGCTCTGAAAAATACCTAAACCTATAGGCCAGTCTTAGTGATTTCTTGGAAAGTTAACTGGGGAATTATTGAGTTTTTCTAAAGAAAACAAGAACAGTGAAAGGTTAGCTCTCATAAGAAACACTGCAGAAAATGAAAAATACGGAATTCTAAATTCTGATGGTGAAACAAATCTCAGATCCCACTTGCAACATTACATGATGGGAGAGTCATAACTTGTCACTGTCAGTGTAGAAAGTCTTATATTTCATGCTTGTTGTTTATGTGATTTTAAAATTTCTTTCTTCATGCCTTTTTTTTTTTAGTTTATAAGAATCTTATTTATTTATTCTTCTATTTTTATTGACATATAATTAACATATAGCACTGTTTAATTTTAAGTTATACAGCATAATGTTGACTTATATGCATCACAAAATGATGACCACAATAAGTTTAGTAAACGTCCATCATGTCCTATAGACATGAAATAAAAGATAAAGAACAAAATGTCCCTGTGATGAGAACTCTTAGGATTTACTCTCTTACCAACTTTCATACATAATAGACAGCAGTCACATTGGGGGTTATGGTTTCAACATGTAATTTTGGGGGCGGATACAAACCTTCAGTCCATAACAAGAAGCTAGACCTTGAACACAGGTTTGATTTTTTTTTGTGATGGTTTTGCTTTATTTATTTGTTTGTTTGAACTTTCCTAATACCACCAGACAGCCTGTCAATAAACCAGGGCTACGTGTATTAGAAGTTTCTGCTGTAAGGGAAAACACCACCTTGAGTTTTTGCAGTGTCTCAGAAGGTGAAGTCAAAAGAGGCATACACACAGGAATTCTTGGTCTAGCCTCTAGTGGTTTAGAAACAGGCAAGGAACTGTAGGACAGGGGGAAGGTTCCTGATCTAATGGTTTAGGATTGGTAGAAACAGAGATGAGGGTCTTGACATGAATCTCGATAAGTAAATTGTTGTGTGATAAGAACACCGTTGGCTCTGGTGAGTAAATTGTTGTCTCTCATAAATTAATCTGTAGGAATTTTTTAAATCAGTGAAAATATGGATTAATGTACACTCTTTCTTTGGCAAAGATTTATTGGAAAAGAAAAACTAAGTGAGGTTGACATTAGTATGCAATCTTATCTAAGTCACTTTGACACAGATGGCCTTGGTTCTCATTTTAGTTTTAAATGTGTATCGTTCTTCCTTAAAAAGTATGGAAATTTACAGCAGGCTGGAAGAAACTAGAATATCAAAGTCTAGAGAAATTATGTTCAAATGGGTTTGTAACTAAGGAATTGAAGGGGTTGTGGATGTCAATTAGCCGATCTCTACTGGTAAAAAGAATTAAACACAGTTTTCATACATGAATGCAAATCAAATGACCGTCCTTATAGAGACAATTTAAATGTGTGTCCTTCCACGTGGTCAATACGTCTATGTTTTGTCAGAACCTAAAGATTTTTAACATTTTCATTACGGAAATGGGAGAAGCCACATAGGCTTTCCTTCCAAGATATTGCAAAAGCAAAGTCCCTTCCTGCAGCCTCACCTTAGCACATTCATTTTATTTTTGCTTCCATGGGTCAGATATCAGTATTAAGTGGTAAGGGAACTATTCAATAAGACATTTGTTTAATTAGAAAGGAATTGTTGGAAACCCACTTAAGCTATTTTGGTTTTTAGTCTCCTTATGATATGGAGTTTGTGGAGAGATTAGTTATTACCCGACAAAGCCTCAAAATTGAATTCAGGCAAGGGTTAATGGAGAACATTATAAAGTGCACTGCCCAAATGAATATATCCCAATTAATGACACAGATCTTTTCAGCTGTGTAAGGACAATTTTTACATTTTTTTGAAGCTTACCCATTTATTAGTCCCCAACCTCACAACCAAGAAAATCATTTTAAAATCCACTTAAGGGAAATGTTAAGGAGAATTAAGGCATATTATGTAAGGCAAAAATATTGAAGTTGATATGGAAATGGGTAAATTTTGAAAATAAACAGATAGGCAAAACAATGATATTATTATTGTTGGTTTTCTAAAAATCACCACCATCTAAGAAAATGCAGCTGGAAAAATCTACTTGCCAGAAGACTGCAAGATAGAGAATTTCAGTCAAATGATGAAATTCTTTGGTGGAACAGGCGTACTCCCTAAGCCTTCTGCCCTCTGTTTCTATCTTTATCAGTTTCTTGCACAGAGAGACTTTTCTCTTCTATTCATGAAATAAGCCCACTTTTGAGCCTCAGGGTCTGTTACTTAGGAGCTCTCCCTTATCGAAGGGAGCACCCTCCCACACATGGGGGAATAACAACTCTAAAATCTCCCTAGAGAGAGCAGCATCCTCACTAGTGAGTGATTTCTGAGTGGTGCATGGCCTTAGGCATGAATGAAAATGTGAGGAATGGAACCATCTGGATTTCCTCTTCATCGAGGATCTCATTAGGTCACACTTGTTAGAAGTTTCTGGTTCTATAAGCTGTCTGGTAGACCTGACAGATTGCAACACTTGATTTTTCCCAGCTTTTCCAGCAGATATATAACTGCTTTCTATGAATGACCCACTTAAATTTGACTATAAAATAAATATGTATGGGGCTTCCCTGGTGGCGCAGGGGTTGAGAGTCCGCCTGCCAATGCAGGGGGCACGGGTTCGTGCCCTGGTCCGGGAAGATCCCACATGCCGCGGAGCGGCTGGGTCCGTGAGCCATGGCCGCTGAGCCTGCGCATCCGGAGCCTGTGCTCCGCAACGGGAGAGGCCACAACAGTGAGAGGCCAGCGTACCGCAAAAAAAAAATAAATTAAATAAATAAATATGTATGTATGAAGTCAGTTCAATAACATTGTAATATCTAAAAAATAATTTTTGGTACTATAATTCATTACATTTTTCTTTAATAAAACTCTGGAATACTATAACCTTGAAAATCTTTCTTCCCTTTACTATGCCTACATAATTTTTGAATTAAAGTTCTAGGGTTTAATAATACTTTTTCTCTTACAGTTTATCTTCAATCATAATCATTCTCCATTTCTCTACTTCATGAATTTAAATGCCATGTTAGCAATTGCTGTTTATCTTTCTTCCAAGATTTAGTTTCCTTTTTATTAGCAAGTGTGCATTTTATGAATAACAGTACATGTGTAATTGCTCAGAAATCTAGACCTTAAGTCACAGTGAATCGTCAAATAGAAATTTAAGTGAAGCTTACATTTAATAAGGGACGATCATATATGCATATATGGTTATAAGATGCTCTCTGCAGTATATTTTGTGTGTGTTTGCTTGTATTTACCCTCTAAAAACACAACGAGAAAGGACAGCTCAATTCTAAGAATATTCAGCAACAAGTATATGCATGTTCTTCAACAGACTGGCAGGCGTATATTTTAAAATTCTCAACTGAGAAATGAATTATTAGACTAAACTTTATTCTGTATATATTTATCCCTTCCCCTTTCTTTCCCTTTCCTTCTACTGAAACAGAGATGTAAGACTTTTGCCTAACAAGCCACACATATTTTAAAATGCAGATTCAAATCTGATATAAGTATTACTTTGAGTTGGCATACTATGGCTATTGAAATTTTACCTTTGGAGTAAAATATATCTTAGCAGTATAAAGGGGAAAAATAAGAAAACATTTTCTTTGCATAGAGAAAACATTTGAATAGTGACAATCTGATACTTGGAATTTCAGAAAGCTACAAAATGAAAAATGCAAATATCTTTGTAGACACAACCTGCTGCTAAAGTATTCCCCTGACATTTGACTTTTAAGGACTTACATAGTAAAAATGCACAACATCCATATTATTGATTTATCATTTCCACATATACATAAACATCCTTCTATTTAAATATTAAAATTGCAATTCCTATAAAAGGGACACTAATTTATTATAAATAAATTGAATAATGGCAAGTATTTCCTATGTATTAGAATGTGACATAATTCACTAAAAATAGAAACAATACAGATAGAGTAGATACATAGATAAATAGATGGGGTGTGTGTGTGTGTGTAGTTTATAATGCATTGTAAACCTTATAAGAGAAGAATTAGTGATAGATGGTAATTAACAAGAATATACAATGAACATACTTTGCATGAAAGACAGAGAGGGTATTTCCAAAGTAGATAACAATACCTCATATTTGAAATGCAAACTTAGTAAAGGTTTGAGTCACCTCTCTACTAACTTGTTCTTATTCTTCAGAGGAATGCTATTGATTAAGTTTCCAAGATTCAGTAATCTGTTCATCCCTTAAGTCTCTAACATGAAGGCTTCTTGATACCCCTCTACCCACAAAAGATCTAATTTCCCTTCAGTTCTCTCCAATTTCCCCATTTGGTTGTCAGTCCTTAAGCATCACAAGTAAGGTAGAATTACCATGAAAACAACAAGGTCAGGATGAAGTCCAGGATGACCTGATCTTCAGGTAATCTATGAGGATGGCTAATATCCCTAGAGGACAGTTAGATGAGCACAGAGGTAAAAACACAGGTGTTGCTTAATGTTTATAATCAAATGTAATGAAGAATGGATGAGCAGAAGATGAAGTCAACTTCTCTCATGGACATTCACTGTTTTCAAGCAAGAGCCAATTCTCAGACACACATTGAGATAAAGAGAGGCCCCACGTCCCCATAAGGAAGGCCTCTGCAATGCTACAGCAAGTATACACGGTAGAAATTACTTTAGTACTTCCACAAAAGAACTTAAAGTCATTATTTATTCATTTAATTTGATAAGCAGGCACTGAGGAATGAAGAATAACCAAATTTTTGGGAAGATATTAGATAAAGATTTGTGTTGACATGCATCCCAGGTATAATATACTTTTCCTGCCTGCAGCATCTCAGCCATCATTAATATCCATGGACTTATAAAGTATCACTTCCACTGGTACGTTTTTTTTAACCTAATATTGCTTCAAACTAATGGAAGTGTAGCATCAGGCACATGGACGTGAGATTCACTGACTCACCATATAATGCAGCTTTCCAGAAGTTGCCAGGCTTACAGAGTAGTGAGCAGCCTCTTGAGGGGATAGTGGAGATGCCAGCTTGAAAATGATACCTGGTGAGAACAAGGTACCTTTAGAATGTGGTAATATCTTAAATCAATAATCACTGCATGGTGTTGTGCTGTCAGTAGGTAGAATGCATGGGAACAGGAGCCAAGGGGTGGTAGGAGTAGTTCCAGTGATTCCCTAGAATATGTGCTTCCCACCTCTGCAAATTCAGCCATGTTGGTCCAATAGTCCAGATTCCCAGAAAGGGAAAGCTTATACCAGGGGACAGAGAGGAAAAAAAAAAAAAAAAACCCACAAAAGAAACCTATAGCTACCGCCTAATCACATGTAACTCCTCATGCCAGTAGGCCAGAAAGCAAAGCAACTACTTACCAGACCAACAAACACAATTACCCTGATCATTATAAGGACTTCAGATTGCTTCTACACAATGAAGGCAGGAGGGATTATGTTTGGCATTCAGGAGATCCAGTGAAGTAACATTTGCTTTTCTGTGCATGTGCTTACTAATAAAAGGACAAGAAGTGCTCTAATAACTTGATAATGGCATTCCAACCTAGATCTCAGACTCCTCGAGAATGAGGATCTGGTCCACCTCACTAGACAAGTCACCTATGTTGGCAGAGATGCTAGCCAAGTGGGAGAGAAATAAAAAGTGAGTAGTATAAAAAGAAGATGATGAGTATCTCTTAAAGGTTTGGCACCAGCTAGAGCACTCAGGCTCTAGAGAACTCTAGTTCTCTTCACTAACTTTTTTCTTCTAACTATAGCTAGAAATGGCAAATAAATAGAATCCTGAAGAAGTTGCAATTGAATGGAATGGACCTAATATAAAAAGTATGTGGTTCTGAGAGATGCAAGAGTAAGAGTGTAGTAATTATGATTTAAGCCCCATCCAGATTCTCTTTATAAACTCTTCTCCCCTGCCTAGGTGCTGTGAGCATTAACTGCTAAGAGCTCACAATTGCCTTCTTTTCCAAGACAGTTGCTTGCATCTGTCAGGAGCCTCACTGACCAGATGTTTCTAGAGTGTTATGCCCTTTCCGTTAGGCAGCCCACAGTCAGTGCATGATTTAGAACTACAGAAACTTCCCCATCTCAAGAGGCACAACTCTGTGACATCATTCTTACTCCAGAGCTCTCCCTGAAATCAGCGGAGCTTAGACTTCAGCTAAACCCATGAGTTTAGCTTCTTTCTCTGCCCAACCTTTCTTCTCTCATTTGAGTACAGGTTTCCCTTGTTTGTCCTGCCTCAATAAATGACTTACACAAAATCCCCACTAGAGTTTCTGCTTCTAGGAAACTCAACCTCAGACAATATACATTTTTTACATAAATTTAAAATTTATGTGCTTTATAAGCAGAAAAGTAAAACTAAAACAGAAAAAGCATAAAAGAGAACAGCAAGAAATTTAAATATGTTGTAGAATTCTGCTACCTTTCTATAAATGATCTCGGTACTCCAGATGTTCTGTCAGGATGTATCTGGTATTTTAAGATACATTTTTCTTACAGTAATCATTTTTATGCCCAAGTCATAAAGTTTATCTTTCATTCAAATAAAGAAACAGTGATCTAATCCCATGCTTTTCTGGAGAAAATCTGGCTGTGTTGAGCTTTTGAGAGACGCTACAGTGGGTTGGTCTCTGACACAGCACATTTTTAAAGAAATGCAATAATACCGTTGAATCTATGCGAGGTCCATCTTTCTGCTTACTTTAGAACCTAACCCACGCAAACTCACATATAATATCCTAACCACACATAACATAAAAGAATCACTTAATGAGAGCAAAGTAGAGAACTATATGCAGTAAATAAGGTAACAGTTGCCTGTGGAGCTAAGGTTTTTGGTGAAAAAGTTCAACAATACACACTACAACTCAATACATAAGTAAAAAAGTACAAATTTTGGTTAGTATTCTGAAGGAAACGGGCAATATCATGTGATAGAAAGCAGCTAGAAGGATGTAGCTAGATGGAAGTAGACATGTTTACTTTAAATAATGCAGTCATAGAAGGAGTCTGAGCATGAGTCTTTAAACTGATATCTCAAGATTAAGAAGGATGCAGGCTTATGAAGAGCCAAGAAGAGTAAGTTCTGAATGAAGAGTAAGTTGAAAAAGGAGCTAACTGCCACGAAGTACCTGAGGTAAGGGAAGGCTTGACAAATGGACTAGAAAGGAACGAGGCTGGAGTGAGGCAAAAGTGGAGATGGACGGGGACAAGGAAGGTGGAGACATTGGTACAAAACAAGTTGTCCAAGCCTTATAGTTCAAAGCAAGAAATTCGGAACTTATTGTGAAGGCAGGCTTTATTCAACAAACTGCAATGCATCCTGATGTGAAGCAAATATTGTCAGAAGTACCAGGAGCACTTGGCCAAATGCCAATCATAATGATAGACTAATATTCCTTTGCAGATTTCAATAAATTATTCCCAAAACAAAAAAATTAAAGACATATTTACAAACATATAAAAATAAGGAATATGGAGGAGGTCCTATTACTGGACAAAATGGTTCCACAAAATCCTATCATCAGCAAATTTAAAAGGGATCCCAATATTACCTGTTGGTATATTTGTTTCTCTTTCTTGGGCTTTGCAATCACATTTTCAAACATCATTTACTCTCCTCAAATCTTCCTGCTCTACTTCTGCCAGGAAATAACCTTGTTTGTTCACAGAATAAATTTAGAAAGACATAAAAAAGAAACCATCCGATGAGAACTACAATATCCAAAATTACTACATCTGCACCCTTTCCTGCCCTTCTTCATACACACAACAGAGGTCCTGGCCCTCCTAATATCCTTTTACCTGTGCTTAAAATTCCAATTCATCCTGGTTTCTCTGGAACCACATTATTTCAATCATCCCTTTTCTCCCTGTACATACAACCTCTTCTTAACAGGATCCCTTTGTTGCACACCCTCAACATTTTCATCAAGGCCAAAAAGAAACAAGATATCCTCCATCCCATATCCTCATTCATGTTTCATCTTCTCTCTCTTCTCTGTTTGACAGCTAAGCCTCTGCAAGAGTTCTCAGCGCTCCTGTCTCTGTTTTGTCATCTAGACACATTCCAATTCTGTCTGGTTCCATAATTCTATCAAATAACTCAATATTGGCACAAATTGCATCTACATACCAATACAGAAATAGGAATTTTCAATCCTGATATGCTTGACCGCTCCACAACACTAATACAACAGTTTCATTTAGCACAGGGCCCCACAGATTATCTAGCCAGTCTTGGCCTTGTACCTCTTTTCCTTCCCCATCCTCCTTGAATAATCGGAATAAAACATTTTGTTTTCATCTACATTAAAAAGTCTAAATTTGGAAAGGGGGAAAGTACTCCCCCAAGATGTTGCTAATGGATTTATTTTCAATTCCAATTATTCAGATTTTTAAGAAGCTAAAAATCCTGCAGAAACTTGTCTTTTCCATGAAAATATTAAAATACCGCTACTGATTTTAGTTTCTTTACATAAATTGAGGTGGGGTAGTTAGAGAATAGGTATATAGAAAAATAAATAAAACTCATTTAGATGTTATCCATCTATTATTTATAGATTCAGTTAGTAACCTTCATTGTCTATATGTATTAGTTGTCAGATTTCAATCAAGAAATTGAAGTTTGTTTCTTAGTAACAAACAACTTCATACTCACATAATGGAAAATTTCCTCAGAGTTCCCATTTTTTCTGCTCATTATCCATTGTATCTTTATCCTGTGCATCATTTATATTTGCTAAAATGGAATTTTATATTCACAAATGCCACCCTCTCTTAAGTCAGCTAGTAAAGAGTATCCTATTAATTTTATGAATATTGTAGTCTCTTCTAATATTTGTATATATACTTTCTGAAAGACTGTCATCAGATTTTGTTTTGTCTCTTCTGAAACATGCCACATTTGGAAAGAAAAAAGCAATATTTCCCAAAGATAACTTGATTATATAATTTGCTTTCAAATTTTAAATTACTAATCCTATTTATAGAGTTTTTCAAATAACTAAGTAAAAACATTCTCCCCAAGCATGTGGTTCATTCTCCTATGTATTATGAAACTGCCTCAATTATGGACCTGTATCAAATGCACTTTCTTTACTAATTAATTGGTAGTTACTTAGTACTTTGAAATTTAAATGTACTAATCAAATGTTTAGTTTGTAATTGTATTAGGTTAACCCTGTTTAAGGATGTATTTATTGCTTCAAGGATTACATTAAAATGTAAATGCTATAACTGTTGATTAAATTATATCCATCAAATAAAGCAATTACTAATGAACAAAGGGATCCATAGTCTTTTATGTTATGAATTAATGGCTTCTTGTGTAGTAAGCGTACAGTACTTTCTCAAAAGAAGAGTTTTATACATGGAAAACTAAATGTTATCTGTAACTTATAAATCATATTTCTTCTATTCAAACACAAATAATTAAATTTAACACAAACTCAGCAAGCTAAAAATAAAGGAATATTTAATACAACTGGAGACAGAAATCTGGAACAAAAATCTGATTTCAAGCACAAATACTCAGATCCTTGTTATTTCTTAGGTACAAGAGAGAACAAAAACTATAAAGTGTTTGAAAAGGCATCATCACAGTTAAGAATGCTTAAGATGGAGGAGCTTCAAGATGGCGGAAGAGTAAGACGCAGAGATCACCTTCCTCCCCACAAATATATCAGAAATACATCTACATGTGGAACAACTCCTACAGAACACCTACTGAACAATAGCAGAAGACCTCAGACCTCCCAAAAGGCAAGAAACCCCCCACGTACCTGGGTAGGGCAAAAGAGAAAAGAAAAAACAGAGACAACCAGCACTCACCAGACCGAGAGGCTTCCCTGCTCACCCGCCAGGGCGGGCGGAGGCTGGGAGCTGAGGCTTGGGGTGCGGTCGGATCCCAGGGAGAGGACTGGCGGTGTGAACACAGCCTGAAGGCGTTAGTGCACCACGGCTAGTTGGGAGGGAGTCCGGGAAAACGTCTGGAGCCGCTGAAGAGGCAAGAGACTTTTTCTTGCCTCTTTGTTTCCTGGTGCACGAGGAGAGATAAACAGCGCCGCTTAAAGGAGCACCAGAGACGGGTGCGAGCCGAGGCTATCAGCGCAGACCCCAGAGACGGGCATGAGACGCTAAGGCTGCTGCTGCCACCACCAAAATGCCTGTGTGCAAGCACAGGTCACTCTCCACACACCTCCCCTCCCGGCAGCCCATGCAGCCCGCCACTGCCAGGGTCCCGTGATCGGCACGCCTCAGACTGGTGCAACTTCACGCCGGCCTCTGCCTCCGCAGGCCCGCCCCGCACTCCGAGCCCCTCCCTCCCCCCCGGCAAGAGTGAGCCACAGTCCCGGAATCAGCTGCTCCTTTAACCCTATCCTGTCTGAGCGAAGAACAGATGCCCTCCGGCGACCTACACGCAGAGGCAGGGCCAAATCCAAAGCTGAGCCCCTAGGAGCTGTGAGAACAAAGAAGAGAAAGAGAAATCTCTCCCAGTAGCCTCAGGAGCAGCGGATTAAAGCTCCACAATCAACTTGATGTACCTGCATCTGCGGAATACCTGAATAGGCAACGAATCATCCCAAATTGAGAAGGTGGACTTTGGGAGCAGAGATATGTATGTTTTTTCCCCATTTTCTCTTTTTGTGAATGTGTATGTGTATGCTTCTGTGTGTGATTTTGTTTGTACACATTTGCTTTTACCATTTGTCCTAGGGTTCTGTGTGTCCGCTTTTATTTTATTTTTACTTTTTAAATTTTTTTCTTAATATTTTTTATTTTAATAACGTTATTTCATTTTATCTTCTTTCTTTCTTTCTTTCTGTCTTTCTTTTCTTTTTTTCTATTTTTTCTCCCTTTTATTCTGAGCCATGTGGATGAAAGGCTCTTGGTGCTCCAGCCAGGTGTCAGGGCTGTGCCTCTGAGGTGGGAGAGCCAAGTTCAGGACACTGGTCCACAAGAGACCTCCCAGCTCCACATAATATCAAACGGTGAAAATCTCCCAGAGATCTCCATCTCAATGCCAAGACTCAGCTTCACTCAACGACCAGCAAGCTACAGTGCTGACCACCCTATGCCAAATAACTAGCAAGACAGGAACACAACCCCATCCATTAGATGAGAGGCTGTCTAAAATCATAATAAGGACACAGACACCACAAAACACACCACTGGACGTGGTCCTGCCCACCAGAAAGACAAGATACAGCCTCATCCACCAGAACACAGGCACTGGTCCCCTCCACCAGGAAGCCTACACAACCACTGAACCAACCTTAGCCACTGAGGACGGACACCATAAACAATGGGAACTACGAACATGCATCCTGCAAAAAGGAGACCCCAAACACAGTAAGTTAAGCAAAATGAGAAAACACAGAAACACACAGCACATGAAGGACCAAGGTAAAAACCCACCAGACCTAACAAATGAGGAGGAAATAGGCAGTCTACCTGAAAAAGAATTCATAATATTGATAGTAAGATGATCGAAAATTTTGGAAATAGAATGGAGAAAATACAAGAAACGTTTAACAGGGACCTAGAAGAACTAAAGAGCAAACAAACAATCATAAACAACACAATAAATGAAATTAAAAATTCTCTAGAAAGGATCAATAGCAGAATAACTGAGGCAGAAGAATGGATAGGTGACCTGTAAGATAAAACAGTGGAAATAACTACTGCAGAGCAGAATAAAGAAAAAAGAATGAAAAGAATTGAGGGCAGTCTCAGAGACCTCTGGGACTACATTAAGCACACCAACATTCGAATTATAGGGGTCCCAGAAGAAGAAGAGAAATAGAAAGAGACTGAGAAAATATTTGAAGAGATTATAGTTGAAAACTTCCCTAATATGGGTAAGGAAATAGTTAATCAAGTCCAGGAAGCACAGAGAGTCCCACACAGGATAAATCCAAAAGAAACATGCCAAGACACATATTAATCAAACTATCAAAAATTAAATACAAAGAAAAGTATTAAAAGCTGCAAGGGAAAAAACAACAAATAACTCACAAGGGATTCCCCATAAGGTTAACAGCTGATCTTTCAGCAGAAACTCTACAAGCCAGAAGGGAGTGGCAGGACATATTTAAAGTGATGAAGGAGAAAAACCTACAACCAACATTACTCTACCCAGCAAGGATCCAATTCAGATTTGATGGAGAAATTAAAACCTTTACAGACAAGCAAAAGCTAAGAGAATTCAGCACCACAAAACCAGCTTTACAACAAATGCTGAAGGAATTTCTCTAGGTAGGAAACACAAGAGAAGGAAAAGACCTACAATAACAAACCCAAAACAATTAAGAAAATGGTAATAGGAACATATATATTGATAATTACCTTAAATGTAAATGGATTAAATGCTCCAACCAAAAGACATAGACTGGCTGAATGGCGACAAAAATGACACCTGTATATATGCTGTCTACAAGAGGCCCACTTGAGACCTAGGGACACATACAGACTGAAAGTGAGGGGATGGAAAACGATATTCCATGCAAATGGCAATCAGAAGAAAGCTGGCGTAGCACTTCTCATATCAGACAAAATAGACTTTAAAATAAAGACTGTTACAAGAGACAAAGAAGGGCACTACATAATGATCAAGGGATCGATCCAAGAAGAAGAAATAACAATTGTAAATATTTATGCACCCAACATAGGAGCACCTCAATACATAAGGCAAATACTAACAGCCATAAAAGGGGAAATCGACAGTTACACAATCATAGTAGGGGACTTTAACACCCCACTTTCACCAATGGACAGATCATCCAAACTGAAAATAAATAAGGAAACACAAGCTTTAAATGATAGATTAAACAAGATGAACTTAATTGATATTTATAGGACATTCCATCCAAAAACAACAGAATACACATTCTTCTCAAGTGCTCATGGAATATTCTCCAGGATAGATCATATCTTGGGTTACAAATCAAGCCTTGGTAAATTTAACAAAATTAAAATCATATCAAGTAACTTTTCTAACCACAATGCTATGAAACTAGATATCAATTACAGGAAAAAAATCTGCAAAAAATACAAACACATGGAGGCTAAATAATACACTACTTAATAACCAAGAGACCACAAAGAATTCAAAGAGGAGAATTCAAAGAGAAAAAATACCTAGAAACAAATGACAATGAAAACACAATGAACCAAAACCTATAGGATGCAGCGAAGTCAGTTCTAAGAGGGAAGTTTAGAGCAATACAATACTACCTTAAGAAACAAGAAACATCTCAAATACACAACCTAACCTTACACCTAAAGCAATTAGAGAAAGAAGAAAAAAAAAAACTCCGAAGTTAGCAGAAGGAAAGGAATCATAAAGATCAGATCAGAAATCAATGAAAAAGAAATGAAGGAAATGATAGCAAAGATCAATAAAACTAAAAGCTGGTTCTTTGAGAAGATACACAAAATTGATAAACCATTAGCCAGACACATCAAGAAAAAAAGGGAGGAGACTCAAATCAATAGAATTAGAAATGCAAAAGGAGAAGTAACAACTGACACTGCAGAAATACAAGGGATCATGAGAGATTACTAAAAGCAACTATATGCCAATAAAATGGACAACCTGGAAGAAATGGACAAATTCTTAGAAATGCACAACCTTCTGAGAATGAACCAAGAAGAAATAGAAAATATGAACAGACCAATCACAAGCACTGAAATTGAAACTGTGATTTAAAATCTTGCAACAAACAAAAGCCCAGGACCAGATGGCTTCACAGGTGAATTCTATCAAACATTTAGAGACGAGTTAAAACCTATCCTTCTCAAACTCTTCCAAAATATAGCAGAGGGAGGAACACTCTCAAACTAATTCTATGAGGCCACCATCACCCTGATACCAAAACCAGACAAAGATGTCACAAAGAAAGAAAACTACAGGCCTATATCACTGATGAACATAGATGCAAAAATCCTCAACAAAATACTAGCAAACACAATCCAATAGCACATTAAAAGGATCATACACCATGATCAAGTGGGGTTTATTCCAGGAATGCAAGGATTCTTCAATATATGCAAATCTATCAATGTGATAAACCATATTAACAAATTGAAGAAGAAAAACCACATGATCATCTCAATAGATGCAGAGAAAGCTTTTGACAAAATTCAACACCCATTTATGATGAAAACCCTGCAGAAAGTAGGCATAGAGGGAACTTTCCTCAACATAATAAAGGCCATATATGACAAACCCACAGCCAACATCATCCTCAATGGTGAAAAACTGAAACCATTTCCTCTAAGATCAGGAACAAGACAAGGTTGCCCACTCTCACCACTCTTATTCAACATAGTTTTGGAATTTTTAGCCACAGCAATCAGAGAAGAAAAAGAAATAAAAGGAATCCAAATCAGAAAAGAAGAAGTAAAGCTGTCATTGAAGATGACATGATACTAAACATAGAGAATCCTAAAGATGTTATCAGAAAACTCCTAGAGCTAATCAATGAATTTGGTAAAGTAGCAGGATACAAAATTAATGCAAAGAAATCTCTGGCATTCCTATACACTAATGATGAAAAATCTGAAAGTGAAATTAAGAAAATACTCCCATTTACCATTGCAACAAAAATTATAAAATATCTAGGAATAAACTTACCTAAGGAGAAAAAAGACCTGTATGCAGAAAACTATAAGACACTGATGAAAGAAATTAAAGATGATACAAATAATTGGAGAGATATACCATGTTCTTGGATTGGAAGAATCAACATTGTGAAAATGAGTCTACTACCCAAAGCAATCTTGAGAAAGATAAACGGAACTGGAAGAATCAGGCTCTCTGACTTCAGACTATACTACAAAGCTACAGTAATCAGGACAGTATGGTACTGGCACAGAAACAGAAATGTACATCAATGGAACAGGATAGAAAGGCCAGAGATAAACACACACACATATGGTCACCTTATCTTTGATAAAGGAGGCAAGAATATACAGTGGAGAAAAGACAACCTGTTCAGCAAGTGGTGCTGGGAAAACTCAACAGGTACATGTCAACGTATGAAATTAGAACACTCCCTAACACCATACACAAAAGTAAACTCAAAATGAATTAAAGACTTAAATGTAAGGCCAGACTCTATCAAACTCTTAGAGGAAAACATAGGCAGAACACTCTATGACATAAATCACAGCAAGATCCTTTTTGACCCACCTCCTAGAGAAATGGAAATAAAAACAAAAATAAACAAATGGGACCTAATGAAACTTCAAAGCTTTTGCACAGCAAAGGAAACCATAAACAAGACCAAAAGACAACCCTCAGAATTGGAGAAAATATTTGCAAATGAAGCAACTGACAAAGGATTAATCTCCAAAATTTACAAGCAGCTCATGCAGCTCAAAATCAAAAAAAAAAACAAACAACCCTATCCAAAAATGGGTAGATGACCTAAATAGACATTTCTCCAAAGAAGATATACAGATTGCCAACAAACACATGAAAGAATGCTCAACATCATTAATCATTAGAGAAATGCAAATCAAAACTACAGTGAGATATCATCTCACACCAGTCAGAATGGCCATCGTCAAAAAATCTACAAACAATAAATGCTGGAGACAGTATGGAGAAACGGGAACCCTCTTGCACTGTTGGTGGGAATGTAAATTGATACAGCCACTATGGAGAACAGTATGGAGGTTTCTTAAAAAACTAAAAATAGAACTACCATACGACCCCGCAATCCCACTACTGGGTATATACCCTGAGCAAACCAAAATTCAAAAATAGTCATATACCAAAGTGTTTATTGCAGCTCTATTTACATTAGCCAGGACATGGAAGCAACCTAAGTGTACATCAAGAGATGAATGTATAAAGAAGACGTGGCACATATATGCCACGGAATATTGCTCAGCCATAAAAAGAAACGAAATTGAGTTATTTGTAGCAAGGTGGATGGACCTAGAGTCTGTCATACAGAGTGAAGTAAGTCAGAAAGAGAAAAACAAATACTGTATGCTAACACACACACACACACACATATATATATATATATGGAATGTAAGAAAAAAAAATGGTCATGAATAACCTAGGGGCAAGATGGGAATAAAGACACAGACCTACTAGAGAATGGACTTGAGGTTATGGGGAGGGGGAAGGGTAAGCTGTGACATAGTGAGAGAGTGTCATGGCCATATATACACTACCAAACTTAAAATAGATAGCTAGAGGGAAGCAGCCTCATAGCACAGGGAGATCAGCTCGATGCTTTGTGACCACCTAGAGGGGTGGGTTAGGGAGTGTGGTAGGGAGGGAGACGCAAGAGGGAAGAGATATGGGTACATATGTATATGTATAACTGATTCACTTTGTTATAAAGCAGAAACTAACACACCATTGTAAAGTAATTATACTCCAATAAAGATGTTTTTAAAAAAAAAGAATGTATAAGATATTTGATGAAAGAAAGCACTTCAAAAATACCTTCTAAAATCCAAATCAAATGAATCTTAAAATAACACTCTAGGGCTTCCCTGGTGGTGCAGTGGTTGAGAATATGCCTGCTAGTGCAGGGGACACGGGGTTGAGCCCTGGTCTGGGAAGATCCCACATGCCGTGGAGCAACTGGGCCCGTGAGCCACAGCTACTGAGCCTGCTCGTCTGGAGCCTGTGCTCCACAACAAGAGAGGCCACGATAGTGAGGGGCCCGCGCTTCGCGACGAAGAGTGGCCCCTGCTTACCACAACTAGAGAAAGCCCTCGCACAGAAATGAAGACCCAACACAGCCAAAAATAAAAATAAAATAAATTAAAAGAGGATGGCCCACTAAGTAACACAGGCAGATCAAATCAGTGGACTTAAAAAAAAAAAAAAACACTCTGGAAAAATCTGTACTATCTTTGTAGTTTAACTGTATTGATGATAGCATGAGAGTTTTGTCACTAGTCCTGTTTCTGTTCACACTAAAATTTGAGTAATCAAGTTGCCTGTGTTATATGAAATATGCCATACTAGTGGGAACAAAAGTTCCATTTCTTCATTATTTAAAGGAAACAAAACTTTTCTTTCTTAAGCCAGAGCTAAAAATTAAAACTCTCTTATCTTTGTTAGCCAAAGTATTGTTTTAAAATTGTAAAAGAATATTTGTAACTCATGGCTAATTATTTCTTGAAGCCAATTTTAGTAGTTACATGAATAAATATTCCTCCTTCCAGGCACATTGGGTTCATTCTAGCCTCCTCTCTTCCCATATTTGTAATTTCTTTACAGACAATGAGAAATATGACTCATCTATAATATATTTACTTATTTTAAAACCATACTATATACATAAACTAGTTTCAAAATTGATTACCTTATGAAAATAAATTTACTAACTAAAGTACAGTTTTTTGTTGTTCGGTCAAAATTTAATTTCCAAAGTTACTTAAATTAGTTATTTTATTCCCACCATCTTCAAGGTAAGTTACCCATTTGTACTACAATTAGATTAATTTATTCTAATTTGTTACAAATCTATTTTCATTCCTCCACATTATTTTTTTAAAATATACATACAATGAAATTCACTCATCATGCTGTAGAGTTCTATGAATTTTTGAAAAGTGCATAGCCATGTATCTACCTAAACAGCCATGATATAAATCAGTTTAATCAACCCCCCAATTTTCTTCTTTTTCCTCTTTGTTGTCAAACTTCCTTCCTACTCCTACCCCTAGTGATGACTGTTTTCCATCCTTATAGTTTTGCTTTTTCCACAAAAGTATCATATATGGAATCATATAATGTGTAGCCTTTACTAAGATAGCAATGTCAAAGACCCCAAATATAATTGTGGATTTGTTTATTTCTCCTTTAAATTTTATCAATTATTTCATGGATTTTGGAGCTCTGCTGGTAGCTACTTGTTTGTTTAGATTTTTTTCTTTTCTTGGAAAATTAAGTCCTTTTATTATTTTGTAATGTTCTTCTCATGTAATATTCCACTGATAATATTCCTTGTTCTGAAGTCAATTTGTTTATCAATATAGTTACTCCAACTTTTTTCAGTGAATGTTTGCATGATATACTTTTTCCATTATTTTCCTTTTAACCAATCTATGCCTTTTTAATTAAGTCGGGTTTCTTGTAGAAAGTATATATAGTTGACCCTTGAACAACATAGGAGTTAGGGGAACTGACCCTCCGTACTGTAGAAAATCCATGTATAACTTTTCAGTGGGCCCTCTGAATACCCCATTCCACATCTGGGAATTCAACTAACCATGGATCATGTTGAACTGCAGTATGTGTTTACTGAAAGAAATCTGCTATAAGTGGATCCACAGTTCAAACCCATGTCATTCAAAGGTCAACTGTAGTTGGATTTGCTTATTTTTTTTGTCCATTCTGACAATCTCTATTTTTAAATTGTCTCCTTAATTCTTTCATATCCATATAATTGGATTAAAATCTACCACATTGCTAGCTGTTTTCTATTTATTTCATACGTTCTTTGTTTCTTTTTTCCTCTACTTAATTCTCTATATATCTGTAATGATTTTGCTCAACATATGCATTTTATTAATGAAAGTGTAACTTTAATTAATATTATACCTCTTTTTTGTTGTACAAATATCTTATTATAGTATATTCCCATTTCCTCCCTCTCTTTATTTGACAATTTCTGTCATTCATTTATTTTGACACATTCTGTGAATACATTGTTATTGTTACTATTTGAGGGAATGAAGGCATTCCTCATTGGTTTACTGTGTTTTCATTCCTAGCCTTTTCATTTGATTTTCTATTACAGCTTTTATCTGTCTGCTGAAATTATCCATCTGCCCTTGGATGTTGTCCACCTTTTCCATTACAGACTTTAACATATTTATTAATCAGTTATTTTACATCCTTTTCCAGGTAGCTCCAACATCTGTGTCATATGTGAATATGATTCTGTTGATTGAATTTTGTCTTGGGAATGTGCTGACTTTTCTTGCCTTTTATATGTCTCGTAATCTTTTGTTGAAATTTGGACAATTTGCTGAAGACAGGTGACTAGTTCTACGTTTGGAAATGGTCACATCTTTTCTTCTGTTTTACCTTTAGTGGGGGATTACATTATTTCCTAAGAAGATGGACTGTTATTATTCTTACCACAGCGTTCAAATTCCTCTAGCGGTACTTTGAGTTTAGGGTGGTGACTGGTTTGTCAGAGGCTTTCTCTCGATACCTGTTCTGCCCTTAGAAGTAAGTCTTTTTTTTGTGCTGTGCCTCAGAGTCCTTCTGCATCTTTCACAGCACTGTTTTGGCTTGATTTTTGCTTGCCTGGTCGTGGGGGCTGGAGAGAAGTATTCTCTGACTTTGCAAATAAGCCTGAGTTTTAAGCAGGCATTGTGTCCCTCCTTCTTGAGAGCGTGGCTTTCTCAAGAGTCCTGTCCCTCCTCCAGTTCTATTTCTGAACTGCCTCCTCCTCAGGGATTAGTGGCTTTTTTCGTCTTCCCACCTCCCAGCTTCCCTAAAAGCATCACTTGTGTTGCCATTTTTCCAGCAGATCAGTGCTCTTTTGCTTTGGAGAGAGAAGAGAGAAGGGGCAGGGAATAATTTTGTGTCTCTTCCTCAGTAGCTGCTATTCCCCTCTCCTGTGGCTTCACTTTGTGGTAACTTTTTCAGAGTCTAGTCTTCCCTGATGGGCCTGGTCGTGGGCATAAAAGCTTCTTCACATTGTCTGCATACACAGCCCTCAGACTCACCCAACACGTCAGCGATTCTAACCCAACTCTTCTTAGTGTCCAGCTGCATTATCTCAAGTTAAGCAAATGCTTGCATCCCTTTCTCACCGCTAACACCTGTCTCACCCAGACTTCAAGTTAGCTCATCTCTCTGGGTTCAAAAAAAGGCTATGATAATTTATAGCTTATCTGACTTGTTTCTTTTTGTATGGTTAGCCACTGATCTTTCCAGCTCTTTACATCTCCCGGCAGAAAGGGTGATTTTGAAAACCACATAATTCATTATTTAAAAAAACTTACAGTAGTGAAACAGAAGGACACTAACATTTACTGGCATCTGCAATGTGTCAGACACATGCAGGCTAAGTCATTTGCATATGGTGTCATGTTTAATTTTTATAACAATTCCACTTTACAAATAGGATACTGAACTCTGTGAAGGTGAGAATACTGTTAAGACAGTCAAGAAATAATTGTGCTTGAAGCCCTTATCTGTCTAATGGGAAAATGCCTTATTGTTATTTTCATGTATTAGAAAAAGGAGGGGTCAAGAAAAAGCTTATTCAAAAATAATGTGTTATTAAAGCACTTAAATATAGCAAATAATATACTGCTGCTAATTTTATTAGGGAATTGTCCACTAAAGTACTATTCATTAAAGCCAGAAATCATATGGCATTCAGTATAGGGTCCACACTGCAATCTTAAGTCTTAGGCTTTCATTTAAGATAAAAAGTGAACAGCCAAAATGACTCACATAGTAATGTTCTCTCTTCACCTTTCTCCTCTAACACATGCAGTTAGCAATTCTCTACGTATAAGATTAAAACATAAGGCGTATGAATTAAATCTTGCATATTAAAGACATTTAGATATTTCCATGGTATGACAGCAAAACGTCTTGTGAGCCAGTGAAGCATATACTGACTTTTTAGTTACCTCTATTGAAAAGTCAATGGTGATTTATTAAAAAAAAAAAAAAAGAACATTATGCTGAGTGCTTTATCATTTGACTTTAAGCTCTAGCAGAGTTGTTTATGTAACATGCATCTGAGAATACATTGCTATTCTTTCAACATTTTTGAAGTTAGATAATTCTCAGAGATTTTCTCTAAATCCGATGCAATTTTTATAACCTAACAGTTACAGTGTTTCTGTTCTGAAGATGGACAAATTTAGAAACGTTCCAGCTGCCTATGAAGCTCAAATTGCTTATTGGAAAGAACTATGTGACTGGATTTTTCTTCAAATTCATATTTAGGGTATCAGACATTGACATATCTTAACACATAAAGTTTTTCAGCATGTAGAAATATCCTGACATTATGTTGCATGCTAACATTAAGAATAAAAATAAAAAAATTCAATATTTTCCAGAATCATGAAGTTAACACATGTATATAGTAGTATCTAAGTTGAAAGAGTCAAAAATTCTAAGAATTTTCTTTATCACTATTTGTGGTTGGCTGAAAAACAGTCCCCCAAAAGATATTCATACCCTAATCCCTAGAATGGATGTATGTTCCTTTATAAAGCAACATCTTTGCCCATGTGGTAAAGTTAAGGATCCTGAAATGGAGCTGCTATGGTCTCAATGTTTGTGACCCCAAAACTCATATGTTGAAATCCTAATGCCCAATGTGATGGTATTAGGAAGTGGGGTCTTTGGGAGCTTAGATCATGAAGGTGTAGCCCTCATGAATAGGATTAGTGTTCTCGTAAAAGAGACCCCACAGAAATCCCTAGCCCCTTCCACCACGTGAGGACAGAGTGAGAAGCTGCCATCTACGAATCAAGAAATGGGTCCTCACCAGCTATCATACCAGATCAGCTGTTGCCATAATCTTAGACTTACCAGCCTTTGGAACTGTGAGAAATAAATTTTATGTTGTTTATAAACCACTCAATCTGTGGTATTTTGTTATAGCAGCCCAAACAAACTAAGTCAGGGGAGACTATCCTGGGTTATCCAGGTGCATCCTAAATGTAATTATACGTATCCTTATAATAGGGAGGTAGAAGATGTCACACACAGGCACACCTGCGCACATACACGCACGTGTGCACGCGCACACACACACACACACACACGAGAAACCCATGTCAATACAGGGCAAAGAGATTTGAAGATGCTGGCCTTGAAATTTAGAATGATGTGGCCAGAAACCAAGGAATGCTGGCAGCCACCAACAGATGGAAGAGGCAAAGAATGAATTCTCTTCTAGAATCCCTGGAGGGAGTACATTGATTTTGGCTTAATGGTATTGATTTCATACTTCTGGTCTCCAGAACTGTGACAGAATAAATTTCTGTTGTTTTAAGTCACAAAGTTTGTGGTAGTTTGTTACAGAAGACACAGGGAACTAAAATACTATTTTAAAACTAACATGCATTCAAAGTACACTCATCTATAAATATTTTGAAAAGTACCACTGGCCTGAATTCACTTGAAATATTGGCCTGCTTTCGTTCTGCTAAGGAGGATTTATACACTTAGAATACTGCAATAAGCATGCATATGGTTGATAGGTAGTTGATTAGACAAAGTAATAGCAGTTTACTTGGCGCAAGAATTGACTTGAATTTTATCTCAGAAAATGGGAATCCTACAGCCTTTAACTGTAGTTAAATGATTACATAGTCTCATATTGGTTCTCAAATAGTTTATTGTATAAAATATAATCCTTTACAACTACCATGTCAATTTTTTCAACTTCCCTTCACAATTTGTGATGTAAATTAAGTATAAAGCTATGATTAGTATGTTGCTTGCACTGATGTTATGCTAAACGTGAAAAGAGAATAGTGCAACAGGAGTATACACTAAATGGTGACTAATATAGAATTAAAATCTCTTATAATATGACAAAAAATTGCACAAGTTTTGATGACATCTATCTACAAAGTCATTGGTAACATGATACAACTGACGATCTTGAGAAGTGTGCAGAGAAGGTTAAGCAAATCTTTGTTTTTTAATATCCTTTCAAGGAAATAAAGGTAATTTTAAATTGGTTATTTTCTTTCTTATGTGCTCAAGAATTGCTTTGCTTAGCTGTTTAACAGAAGAAATACACCTAAAACTAATTCTTATTTATTAAAATTTTATTTATTAAAATGAACTATCACAGGACATAATGAATAGCTCATCCAAATTGCTAAGTCATTTCTGCTCCTCCAGTAAAATTAAACTTGCTTGTGTTTAAATAAGGATCAAAAATGCAAAACATATACTGATGAAATTTAAGGATAAACATTTAAAAGACTTCAGAAATAATATCAGGTACTTATTTTAAACTATATTGGAACCCAAATTAAACAAAGCCTTAGCAAAGTCCATATTTTTAAGATAACACAAAATGTTTTGGTGAGAACACCTTTTAAAATTGTGAAACCATCTTGATAGATCTCAATTCTAAAGAATAATGCTAAAAGTAGAAAACTAAAATGACAGCAAATAATTATGAAAATTAAATAGAATGAAATGATAATATGATGGTGTTAGGAAGTTGTAATGCAGTGAAATTCTCTCCTCTGGGCATCTTTTAGAGCAATGCTTTTCAGACCTGAATGTGCACTCAAATCAACTATGGATTCTGCTAAGATGCATTTTCTAACTCAGTGGGACCTGGGATTCTGCATTTCTAACTCACTCCCAGATAATGCTGATGCCACTGGCCTATGGCTCAGGATGTGAGTAGAGAAGTGTTCAGAGATGAGAAAGGGGAGCTGCATTTATCCCGTATTACCTCATGATCTAAACTCAGTATGCAAATATCCTTGCGTTTCAGATTAAACGGAGCCTCAAGTGGAGTAGCACATAATCAACACCCAGAGAACTCTGTAATGAGTGTTAATTTACTCTCAGTTCTCCTTATGTTAATTAAGATGCAAGGGTATCTCTGTCTCCTATTGCTGAGGATCCTTCAGCTCTACCATCTCCCACCTCCTCTCTCTCCCCCAGTCAGTAACTCTTTTTGCCTGTTCACTCGATGCCAGCCCCTGTATGCCAGCTGTTGTACTGTACTACTGTACTTTTCAAGGTACTGTACTATAAGGTTAAAAATGTTTTCTTTAAAAAAAAAGATGCAAGGGTATTATTTGATTTCAAGAGAACAGGTCTCTGTAAAACCTTGTGAGTCCCCACGGCCTGAAGTGAACTTTTAGGCACTTCCCCACTGATGTGCAGTTGAACTGTCCTCATCAATGTCTCTAGGACCTTAACAGGGTGTGAAGTGAAGGAGAACTCCATCTAGGCATCTGTACATTGCAAACTACTTAAATTTAAAGTGATTATCCAACCTGTCATTTGTGTTAACACCAACTCTCATTTGAGATTCCTAAACAGAAAAGGGGAAAGATAGAAGCCTTTATGCAGTATAATATAGCACAGCAACTTGGGTTGCAGATTTTTTTTTAAAATTTTCGCTCTGAATTTGGCACAAATTACTGTAGTCTGAGTTTAAGGGGCAAAACACATATTATTTCATTTTTATGAAAATAAAATAGAAAACATAAGGCACCGATATTTTGTCTTATTTTCAACATACCTTGTTGAAGTTAGACGAGTATCATAGGCACATTAAATATTAATGTCAAAGAACCTTAAAGATAGTGCAGATAAGAAAATATTGGCCATTGGCTAATTAATTGATTCTCCCAGAGAAGACCATACAGAGAGCTGCAGAACCAGGAACAGATCCCAGTTCTTCAGTTAATTGTTCTTGAGTACCCCATTTCTGAATTATACAAAAACTTCAAATTTGATTCTTTACTAGTTTGCCTCATCTCTAAACTGACACGACCTGCACGTGTATAAACCTGCAGCAGATATAGATTCCTAGGTATCAATGGTGTTTCACAGATCCCAAGCTTCAGCCTTCTACGTCTACACCTGGAGAAATTACAGAAGATGAGTATATTTTAAAAATAAGGTATTTCTAATAATATTAGAATACAAAAAGAAACACTTTATTCAGTGTATTAGTGTATGAATGTTCTGAAATTTTGAAAAATGTTCACCAAATATTGAAGGTAGATGGGATCAGTTTGAAGCAGGGAGTCAAAGTCACATCACAAAACAGAGAAAAGTAATCCCTGGCACAAAATCTGAGCTCATTCCTGTAATAGCTGATCAACATGCGACCATTATATGTATTTTTTTCTAGTAGCCAAGTTTTCATAAAGACCTTAGTACATCATGAACATTTTCAGACATAATTTTAATAGTAGGATAGGATGAGATATGCTACATTAACAAATTAATGCTGATATGTGAGCAGTTTCATGCAGCAAGTTTATTTCTCACTTTTGCAAATTCTCATATGTGTCAGATGAAAGAGAAAAAGGCTATCCTGGTTGCCTCTCAGATTTAATTATGTATTATATTTAGACCTGTGTTCACTGTGGTTGTGTCTAACACTTGACTAGTTGAAACCATGGCAGACGCTTGAGGTATAAAGGGCAGATCTACTGCCTGCTAATGCAGGGGACACGGGTTTGAGCCCTGGTCTGGGAAGATCCCACATGCCTCGGAGCAACTGGGCCCGTGAGCCACAACTACTGAGCCTGTGCGTCTGGAGCCTGTGCTCCGCAACAAGAGAGGCCGCGATAGTGAGAGGCCCGCGCACCGCGATGAAGAGTGGCCCCTGCTTGCCACAACTAGAGAAAGCCCTCGCACAGAAACGAAGACCCAACACAGCAAAAATAAATAAATTAATAAACTCCTACCCCCAACATCTTCTTTAAAAAAAAAAAGGGGGGGCAGAGCTATTAACCCCATTCTAGCTTATTTTATTACAACTAGTAATAATGTTACTTCATTAGGAAAACAAAAAATCCACAACAAATGCTAAGCTGAATGGTATGCCAGAATAAAAGGTGCAAACTGGGACTGTTCTAGACAAACTAGGATGTTTGGCCTTTTGATTCTAAATCACTGACGATCTTTTTATTTTAGTAATTATAACAATAATCAAATATCCATTTCTTACTCATTGTAACCAGTATTGCTTATCTTCAATCATTATCATTATTATTTCTTCCCTCCATGTAATAAAGATATTCTTTGTGATCATTTCTTGCAACATATGAGTCTCCTTTCTTTCTTAGTCTCGCCTGTCCCTGAGGGGAGGAGCACAGCCTTGGTATTTTTCCATTGGAAGCAAAATATTTAGGCAGCATACAGAACATGAGAAGACAGAAAACACTCCTGCTTCCCACAAAAGATAAATTCTGCTTTCTCTTTTTCCCACAACCTCAGTTGAACACCATAAAAATAAATAAAAAATAAAAATAACAATATAAACCTTTGTGTCTCTAGTCATTAGACCACACAGGCTGTACTAAAAGTTGCAAACTGTAGAGTGAAAGGCTCACAAACTAGTTATAACTTACAGTGTTCCTTTTTGTAGAATGGCATATATATATATATATATATATAGAGAGAGAGAGAGAGAGAGAGAGAGAGACATCCATTCCCCAAATTGATAAAAGCTTATTTTAAACTTTGTCTAATTTTTTCAGTCTAAAGATGGTGCTACTCAATGTAATAATTTTACTCTTAATTAAAAAGATCCTTAGTTAGATAAAGAAAAGGGAAGATGTAAAGGTGACTACAGAACATCTAATTTCATTCCTGCCAGACATGTATTTTCAAAAAACCCACTATGGAAGATGCTTATTCATATTATTCAACTATCCAGAAAGCTACAGTAGAACACTCTGTTGAGAATGATCCATGCATAATGATAATTGCTTTTAAGAAATAACTTGCTTCAGGAATCTTCTATCTTGATTGTCATACAAGTACTGTCCAATAAAGACTTTACTTAACACAGTCAGCCCTCTTCTAGACTCAAGTTTTGGTGAAAATATTGGAATTGGTGAAAATAAAAAAGCTTACAGTGACTTAGGTTTCAGAGACCAGGGGTGATTTAAAGACACTATCAGAACTAGGATCTATCAAATTATTAGTTAGGCAACTTTAATAGCACAAATTTATACAATTGCTCCTAAGGAAAAATTTTTACCGAATTACCAATACTGTGAGTTTTAGAGCATAAATATTAGGAAATTAACTTATACTTGATAATTCTAGAATATAGCCTGCTTTGGTAAATATTATTATTCATAACAGTATTTTCCTGTAAGCTCTTAATATTGCTTTTCACTCTCGTGCATCATTAAAGCTTTTCTGCCTTTTCAGCAATCCATTCTGATGTGTGTATACGTATGTGGAGTGTGTGTATACAGTTTTATATTCTTTCCAGAGGTCATTGGTTTTTGTATTTGTATCAAGAATGAATTTACCATGTCAGATTCAGATTGCAAGAAGTCATTCATCACTTCTACTCTTCTAAAGATACTGATGAGAAAGTGAAAAGACAAACCACAGACTGGGAGACAATATTTTAAACTCACATATCTGATATAGAATCTGTATCTAGAATATATGGAAAGCTCTCAAATTCAATAATAAAGAAATAAGCCAATTAAAAATGAACAAAAGATGTAATATGGACAGACACTTCAGAAAAGAAGATAGAAAGATGGGGAACAATACATGACGGTGATCAACAACCTTCCACATTAGGGAAACGCAAATTCAACACACATGAAATACAAATACAATCTTATTAGAATGACTAAGTTTATAAAGCCTGATCACATTGAATGTTGATGAAGATGTGATGGGACTGAAACTCTCTTATGTTGATGTAAGAATGTAAAACGGCTCAACAACTTTGGAAAACAATTTGCCAGTTTTCTTAAACTTACACCTATCATATGATCCGGTCATTCTACTACTAATTTACTGAAGAGAAATAAAGCGTATATCCATACAAAGACTTGGATCTAAATATCCGAAGTAGCTTTGTTTTTAATAGCCCCAAACTGGAAACAACTTGAAAGTCCATAAATGGATGAACAAAAATGAAATACTGCTCAGCGATAAAAAATAAATTAACGATTAAAATACGTAACATGAATAGATCTCAAAATCATTATGCTGAGTGAAAGAAGCCAGGCACGCCCCACCTTGCATGAAAAGTACATACTATATCATTCCACTTATGTAAAATTCTGGACAAAGACAAACCAATCTATAGTAAGAGAAAGCACGTCAGTGGTTGGCTGTGGATGGTGGAAGCAGAGAGTCACAAAAGTGAAGGATTAGAAAGGGGTATGAGGAGACTTTTGCTGAGATGGATGCATGCTTATTGTTTTCATTGTGGTGGTTCTACAGACCAAAACTTACCAAATTATACACTTTAAATAAATTCAGTTTATTTCATGTCAATTCTATCTCAATAAAACATGTCATTTATTATTATTTTCCCATCCAGTGGACCATGGGAAAATACAAAACCATTTATTATAGCCACCTGGCCCTTTGCAGTATCATGTGCCATGTTTTAGGGATATCTTCATAATGGTACAACGCTTTTATGCTTCAGTCCATGTTAATTAGGTCTGAGCTGCCCATGATCTGAGTCACTGTTATGCAGGGAGGCCTTATTTTTATATTAAATCACACTACATTTGTCATGAATATTTATAATCTCATGATAATAACTCATACAGTCAGTATGAAACTAATACAGTTTAAAATAATATGGGTAATTAGATACAAAGAGATTGCATTTTCGACATTAATGACATTTGTTAATTTTATAATTGTCTATAGAGATTTTGTGAACAAACAACACTTACTGGAGGTTACAAACTGATAGGTTGAGACTATATGTAAACAGCAGTAATAACATACAGCCGATGAAAACTATAAAAGTTAATATAAATGTTGGTATTTTCATGTATTCAGAAATATTTTTGCAACAAAAATATGTGCATAATCACCTGACTAAAGATTTCCTTAAAATTCCTGTTCTCTATGCATGGCTTTAATTTCAAGCATGGTACCAACACACCATATTCAATAAATGCTATAAATATCCAATAAATGCTGTACTTCATCTGATGTAATCAGGAAGTTAGCTTTTCCAAGAAAGTGACTTCATTAGGTAACTTGAAATTCTATTCATACAAGTACCCCAAACTTCTTCATTCATGATTTATTTTGGAAATATACCATCTAAAATGCATTGCTTACTTTTCATCATCCAGAGCATATGTAATTTAATCTAGGTATTTACTGAGGATACAAAAATGTGTTCCAGAAGCTATGCTAGGTATTGAGCATACATTACCTCCAATCTTCACAATTTTAGTAATAAATAATTTGAGATATTCAGAAAGCTTAGGTAGCTTTCTGCAAAATTTATAAAGCTACAATATGAAAGAGAGTGATCTAAATTTAGGTGTGTTAGATACAAAAGTTTCAAATCTATCCTGCTCCTTCTGAAAACTAAAAAAGTTAGGTACAATGACATATACGTTTTATTTCAGTGAAAACACTATTTGAAAAAGTTGAATGTTGGAAATAATGAACGTTGAATGAATTGTTCTCTGAAATTGACACAATAATTCCATAATTATCTATCTATACCGGTAGAATCATTACACAAATATACTCCAGTCAGCAAGTAGAAAGCTGCGTAAATGTTAAAAAGCTTCCATCCTGCAAAATGGCTAAACAATTAATGATTTGATAATACACATAAAATATGTGTATAAGAAATCAAGTACTAGTCAATAAACATGACCCTCAATTATTTTAAAAGATTTCAGTTTGTTGGTTTATTTCATTTTGATGGTATTTTTATTAATAAACTGACCTTTTTTTAGGAATAAAGGAAGCTTGTATTTTACTTTTCTTAACTTTCTTTTTGTGCATATTTTCTATAAATACGGAGCACCTACTATAAATTACGTGATGGGCTTTTAATTTACTTTGAAATGCACACTATTAATACCTCTTCTCATTCCAAGTTGAAATCCCTTAGGTCTGAAGCTTAAAATCATGATCCTTTTTATGAAACAACCTTTGGCTCACATTAGTTTGCCAGGTTAAAAATAAAAATACCTTGTGAGAAAACTCCCTGCTCTTAGCAAAGTATTTGAAGTTTTATTTGGAATCCTAGCAAGTGTCTTTGAATCTGGGTTTATTGATTCCACATGATTAAGGTCCTATGTGGTACTGCTCAAAGGAAAAACCCTCATTGCTTTATACTTGGATATCCTTCCAGGTGAACTTTAGTTTGGCTTTCAAGCAAGTTTTTAAGGTTTTTTTTTTTCTAGTTTGTTTTGACCTTTCAGTTTTTTCATTCTTATCTGCATGAATGTGCATGTGTGTGTGTGTGTGTGTGTGTGTGTGTGTGTACGTGCTTTCCCCAGTGAAGGTTTGTGTGATTCTTTATATATAGAATATTTTATATTTACCTCAAGTTAAATATATTTTACTTCAAATGTTAATATTTATATTTGAGGCCACACATACAATTATGGATTCTAATAGTACCCTACTTCTTTGCTTATAGTATCCTACTTCTTTGCTTATTAAACTTTGAATTATTTTAATTTTTGCAATTCATCAATGAATCATAGCAGAGGAACCTGAGAATAAAGATCTATAATTTTCACTTTCAGCTATGTAAAATTAGGAGTTTTTGTTTTTGGGTTTTTTTTGCCCATGTGGCTTGCGGGATCTTAGTTCCCCAACCAGGGATCAAACCCGTGCCCCCTGCAGTGGAAGTGTGGAGTCCTAACCACTGGACCATGAGGGGATTCCCTAGGAGGTTTTATTAATGGAAGATATCTGTGAAAAATTATACAAGCAGGACTGAATTCACTGTGACACTAACAACAACAACAAATCTAGCAACCATTAGACAATTACAGAAAAAAAATACATAGCAAAAATGAAATATTCACCATGTCACAGCAAAAAAAAAAAAAGAAAAAAATAGGGTCAGGCAGAGTTCTGGAGTTGTGCTAAAGTCATAAAGGGTCGGTCCCACCTCTGAAAGCCTCAGGAAATACTGGCGACAAAGGTCAGGGTTCTATTTTACTGAGCCAAGTTGCTCCCATCTCTGCTGAGCTGTAGGTTTCATCATTGAGATCTGAGTACATAGAATGACACGTGGTTTTTGTTTTTGTTTTGACCATGTTATAGCTCTAGAGGTAGAGGGAGATGCCTCAAGTGGGAAAAAATGAGACAGAAAAATAATGAAACAGGTTTAGAAAAAATAATTTTTCAGGAGGAGAAGTAATGAGGGGAAAGTTTCCAATATCTGAATTTTGTGCATCACATATGTATAATCAGCATCTAAAGAATATGTCCTGCTTTAATGAAATAGCTCATAACCAGTTGTATAAGGTAAACACATTATTACAAACACAATTGAAGAAAGGCAAATACATAGTCCAAAATAAATCACAGAAAATCTCCTATAACATTGTGAACTCACATCTTGGTATTCTCAAAAGTATAAACCATCGTTAACCTTATATTACCTGCTTATTTTCTTAAAGGATTATAAAACCTTTAGTAGCATCAGAGATTTAAAGTGTAACGACTTGCCTAATACAATATATTTTTTCTTGCGCCAACTGGTTTGGTTTCTACTTCACTCATGTGTTCAGTCAAAAGTTATGCAGTAAGTGGCTGTTTATTTATATCTTGCCATGTTCCATAAAAGACATATGTCTTAGAAAGGTTCACATAATATATCAAAATAAATAGTACTTAACCCATAACTGATGTTCAAAAAAATACTTGTATTTCTTAATGCAAAAATAAGAAAAGTCTTGTGGACTGGAGTGAATAACACAAAACACATCAAAATGCAGATATTTTTATACAATTGATAGAGAGATGGAGTTGGTTTCAGGTTTCTAACAATGAAAAGATGAGAACAACAACAAAATCTACTCAAGATTCACCGCCTCCAGGCTAAAAATATCTTACCTGTGACTTCAAAACACAGAAACTATGTAATACAATCTGTAACACCATTCTTTCAGTAAGTACATCAATAGTCTGCTGGCTTTTTAAATCCAATTTAAGTAGTGGCTTCTCACCAAAATGCACCGCAGACAAAGGGAATCGAGGAGCTCCAATAAGAAGGAGTCCAGGTATCTTACTCATTACCTAGATCAATCCACAAATAGATTTCATATTATTTAAATAAAAGGATGGACTGGAGCTTCCCTGGTGGCGCAGTGGAGATCCCACATGCCGCGGAGCGGCTGGGCCCCTAAGCCATGGCCGCTGAGCCTGCGCGTCCGGAGCCTGTGCTCCGCAACGGGAGAGGCCACAACAGTGAGAGGCCCGCGTACCGCAAAAAAAAAAAAAAAAAAAAAAAAAAAAGGATGGACTGTAACCCTTTTAAAAACAGCTTTACTAAGGTATAACCGATGTACAAAAAACTGCAGAGAATGTATACAATTTGATGTTGGATGGATGCATACACCAGTGAAACCAGCACCAGAATCAAGGTAATAGACATATCCATCATCTTCAAAAGTTTTCTGGTGGCCCTTTGATTTTTGTTTGTTTTGGTTAGTAATTTTGTGAAAGAACACTTAACATGAGACCTACCCTCTTAATAAATTTTCAAGTGCATAACACGGTATGGTAATGGCATAAAGACAGACATTTTGCTTTGTAATACGAACATTCTTATTACTATTTTTTTCTGTTTGATACATACATACTTTAATGGTAATTTTGTATTTCAGATTGATTGTGTTTCATACAAGTAGTCTATTAACTTTTCACATCAAATTTTAAGAATGAAACCTATTTTCACTTATTTGTATTACTGATATCTGTGTTACTACACCAATGTTTTATTATCTCTGTCTGTGGACTTCCATGATGATTTTCTATTTTCTGTCTTATAGAGATAAGTGTGCTTTCCTTAGTCTAGTTTGGCAATTTGGAAGATATTCTGTTTTAATCCAGTATTAGAAGTATGTTTTTCACATCATGAAAATACCAAAACAGATAATAAATAACATGCAGATTTTACATTTAGCCAACATTTTCTTTCCTTCTTTCCCAATTGGTATAAAGGTATCTTTGTATTACATATCTAGTATTGCTATTTTTATGATAATTAATTTCCATTTCGAATTCAGTTGTAAACCACATACTGTACTTTTTCCTGTTAAACCTCAAATGTATTTTGTTGGGTTAATCAATTGTAACATTAGGTCATGTGCCTCCATAATTACTCCTGTGTATTTGAAATATATTTTTGATGTGCATATATCTGGTAAAATACTACACCAAGATAGAAAAGAAGCATTCTTAAATTGCAAAATAAGTACATTTTTATTTTTTAACTTTTTTACCCAACTGTGCATTTCAGTTGTCCACTTTATTTTTTCTTGCTCTGTTCCTGTCTTCTTTTGCATTAATTGACTATATTATAGAATTTTATTTTAATTTATCTTTTGTTATCTTAACTCTAGCTCATAGACTGATTGATTATTTAGTGACTGATCAATATTCATCCTTATCTTCATACAACCTACTTAGCTTTAGTTTACATACATTATAAATCAAAAATATAATAGTATAATTTTTGCTTTAAAATCAAAAATATTGAAAAAGAATAAATATTTTTATGTTTTCCTTCATCTTTACATTTCCCAGAACCCTTGATTTCTTTATGAAAATGTGACTTGTCACCTGGTATTTCCTTTCAGCCTATAAGCCATCTTCAGCATATTCAGGAGTGTAGTTCTTTGTTTGATGAAATTTCAGTATTCAATTTTTTCCTCTGTAAATGTCTTTGTTTCTATTTTCTTCAGCATTTCCACAATGTACTCCTAGTCCTTTACCCTCCATTGTTTCTGGTGAGACAGCAGTGGTCTTTTGAAAAAATGCTTCTTTGTATGTAATATATTCTTTATCTTTAGTTGCTTTCAAGAGTTTCTCTATATCCTTAGTTTTCATCAGTTTGAGTATGGTACATATGGATGTGGTTTTCTTTGTATTCTTCTTGTGTGCAGGCACAACGACCTATAGGAGTCTGTAAGCTTTTTCTTTTCACAAAATATTGTGTGTTTTAAACCATTATTCCTTCAAGTATTTTCTTGACTCATTTTATCTCATTTCCTTCACCATCTCCAATTACATACATGTTACCACTTTTGATGTGTCTTGTAGGTACCTGAGGCTTTGTTCATTGTTTTGAATTTTTTTTTTAAAATCTTTCACAGTTGACAATTTCTATTGATCTCTCTTCAGAGTTACTAGCTCTTTATTTTGGAATCTCTAGTCCTCTATTAAGCTCTTCCAGTGATTTTTTTTTTCCTTTTTACATTTCAGATACTGTGCTTCTGAACTCTACAATTTACATTTGGCACTTCTTGCAGTTTTACTTCTCTGGTAAAATTTCCTGTCTTCTAAATTAATTATGAGCATAATTTCACTTATATTCTTTTTTTATTAAAACTTTATTTTATTTCAAGATTTAAAATATATGTATATATATATTTTAACATCTTTATTGGAGTATAATTGTTTTACAGTGGTGTGTTAGTTTCTGCTGTATAACAAAGTTACTTGTAGTGAGGTGGATGGACCTAGAGTCTGTCATACAGAGTGAAGTAAGTCAGAAAGAGAAAAACAAATACCATATGCTATCACTTATATCCTTGAACATAGTTCTAATAGCTGCTTTAAAAACACTGTTAATTCCAACATCAGGATGATCTCAGGATTGGTTTTTGACAGACTGCCTTTTATTTGACTATCAATCACATTTTCCTGTTTCTTTGTACTCCTAGGTACTTTAGATTAGATCTTTAGCATTATATATGATTCATTGTAGAGACCTTAGATTCAGATTCAACTATATTCCTCCGAAGAGAATGAGTCTTTTTGTTTTAGTAATCAGTTAACATGGATAAACTTAAATTCCAAATTCTGAATCTCAGTTCAACACTTTCAGCCTTAGCTGAGCTCCTGCAGCTCTACCACATTCATTTTTAGTGGTGAGTTGGACATGATTTTGAGCAGTATACAACCAGAATATAGGACTGTTTCTCTATGATTTTCTCATAGGTAGGGTTTCCCACCTCCCTTTACAGACGTTATAGTTGCCCTAACTGGTTCTTTAAGACAGTAAAACTGCAGGTGTTCTCAACATGTTTTTGCCACTTTTGCCTGCCTTCTAACCAAAGAATGGGAAACTTATCCAGTGCTGCTTCCTCTTTCCAACTGCCAATCCCCTCTGCTAGCTATTTTTCAGTTTCTAGTGACTTGAGATAGATTTTTTTTTTTTTCCTAGAGTCTGTAGTCATTGCCCCTGGGAGGGATGGTTGATAAGAATTACTCAGTCATTGCTGGAGCTAGAACTTCTTGATTTATCCACTTGTGTTTTAGGGATCTATCTATATGGTTGTATGTGCATCTAATATTTTCCTTTTAAGCTCTGAATACTGTTTCACAGCATGTATTTACCATTATTTATTTATTCCTCCAGGATTAACACCTATAGTGTCTGCAATTTTTTAGTCTAAATTTGTCTAATAAAACATATTTATAGATATAAATATATTTCTATATATATTTCATTAGAAAATATATTTTATATTATTTATATAATATATAAATTATATAAAAATTTGAGCAACTGGACAATTGTTACTAGATCATACACATTTCACTAAATATTTCCATATTGCTTTCAGGAACGTACAGTAATTTTACACTATCAGCAGCAGGACTACAAATCCTCAATTACCAAAATCATTGCTATATTTCTAATTTTTGTTCCTCTTCTGGTCATAAAGTGGTAACTCTGTTGTAATTTGCATTTTCCATTTGAGTTTACTTTTGAAAATCTCTTCATATACATGTTACTCATTCAATTTGGCTTTCTATGAATTGTTTCTTTGTATGTTTACACACTTTTAATTAGGTTTCCTTTTTTTTTTCTTTTGTTATTGTTAACTTTCAAGAGTTCCTTTTATGTGACTATGTGTTCAGGAATTACAAAATATTTTCTCTTGTTCTGTCATCTCTCTGGTAACCATGTCTATGATGTCCTTTACTGCAAAGAAATTTTTAATTTTGAAGGCTTAATGTGCTCTTTTTAAGAAATTTCACTTTAGAAGTCTTATTTAAGAAAGCCGTCTCATATTCTGTCACACACACAAAAAAACACTATTTAAAGTTTAACAGGGACTTCCCTGGTGGTTAAGAATCCTCCTTCCAATGCAGGGGACACAGGTTCAAATCCCTGGTCAGGGAACTAACATCCCACATGCCGCAGGGCAACTAAGCCCACACATCAGCGAAGCCCGTGCTGGCAACTACAGAAGCCTGCACACTGCAAAGAAGATCCTGCGTGCTCCAACTAAGAGCCTACGCAGCCAAATAATAAAAAAATTAAATTAAAAATTTTTTAAAAATGCTAAGACTTTAAAAAAAATAAAGTTTAACATTTAGGTCTTTAAAACATGAAATTCAATTTTGTATGTAATATATTATTATTGATATTGATTTCTTTTTTTCAGTTTTATCAAACTATATATATATATATCTGAATTTATTGCTTAGCTCTCTTTTTTTTAGTAATAGACCAATGGTTCTCATATGGAGACTGTTCTGAATTTCTGCAGCATGTTTCAATGTTTAGAGTGAACTATATGTTTAAAAAGTTGACTTTATTGGCATATATTAATCCATAAATAATAGAATAAGCATGTCAAGAAGTTCCTTAACCATTTTATCCAAATATTTACTCTGATTGTATTTCATTTGTAAATTAATTTAAGGAGAATTGATCTTTTTACAATTTTAGTTGTTCCATTCATAAAAACTGTTCATCTCTCTAAATATTCAGAAACTTTTTAATGGCATTATGTCATTAAAATTTTTCTCCATGATAGTCTTACGATTTGCCTTAAAATTAAATAATAATGTGAAGTTTCAGCTTCTATTGAATAGTTTCTATATTTCATTATAATTTTAGCTTTACTTCTGTTGTAAATATTTAACCTAGTAAGTATTGGCACTGCTGAATTATTTTATTAATTCTAACAATTCATTATTATTGAGTTTTCTAATTACAACAGTTTTATTGCAATCCTTTCATTCTTATGTTAGTTATTTCTTTTCTTATTTGTCTATAGAATTGTTTTGGCTACTAGCAATCATAAGGTTAAACAAATGACATTTAATAAATATATTTAAATTTTATTTATAATTCTTTTAGACCAATTTTCTTACAGAATATGGACCTTTCTAAAAGATTTTTTTTCTTATCATGTGAGAATGAATTAAAAGCTGAAACTTTATTTTCCCATTTCAGATGTTTGAAGAGAAAAACTCCAAAATCACAGCAATATCCATGATAAATCATTGTAATTAAGAATATAAAGGGTATAGAAAAAATTAAGTACACAAAAGCACATACCAATTTTGTTCTCACTAGTCAAACTTCAACAATGTAGAATTTGTAAGAATGCTTTTAAGTTAATTCTTTGTAGTTTTGACTCTATCTGGGCTAAAAATTTTAAATTTTGTTACAGTAATTACCAATGATTGCCATACATCAATATTTGAAAGTGACAAATTTTAAATTTTCCCCAAGTTATAAATCCTAAGTACAAATTTTTTCCTTTACAATATGTTATGAAACACTTCTCCCTGAATTCTATTATGTTGTTCCCTAAGAATTTAGTAAGAATATTAAGAATTTCTGTTTGTATTTTTAAAATCATAAATTTGGAAAGGAAAAAAAATGGAAATCTTTTGCTACTTTGGCAATACAGTGAATGAATGATGATTTCAAATATTCTCACTTAACAAGAAATTTCTGCATCTCCTATAACTAATAATATTTAGAAATACTTACAGAATAAAAAAATCCATAAAGAAAAGTGAAATTCAATTGCATTGATAGTGAAAACAAATATGGTGTGAAAACTATAAGTGATTTAAATTAATCACATAGACTACTATGGAAGGCACTATGGAAGTTTCTCAAAAAACTAAAAATAAGACTACCATGTGATCCAGCAATTCCACTCCTAGATATGTATCCAAAGAAATAAAAGACATTAATCTAAAAAGATACATGCACCCAATATTCACAGCACGATTATTTACAATAGCTAAGTTATGGAAGCAACCTATGTGTCCATCAACAGATGAATGAATAAAGAAAATTTGGTATATAAATACGCTGGAATAATACTCAGCCATGATACCGAGCAGGATCCTGTAGGGCTTCTGGGTGCAAAAGCCTTCCTGTGTCCCCCATTTCTTTGATTTCAGGAAATAGGCTTCATTCAGCCTCCATGGCATTCCCTGAGTTCCAACAGGCAGGTTCAAACAGTTGCTAATTAGGGAAAGGAGGAGATGTGAGACAAGGGAGGAACAGTCAAGAGAAAAAATTGTGCAGCCTTGGGGCAAAGTCCTGGTTCCCCATCAACGGATATACACAACAATATCTTTAAGAAGTTTTGCAGATACTGAAATCCGCACCAGGTGAGAGAAGTTAACTGTATGCTGCTCACTAGCATGTAGACCCCAGACCAGTTGGAACAATAAGCTGGATGATGCTGACTTCCACTTACCTCACCACCAACCAATCAGAAGAATGTCCACAAGCTGATCACACCCTCTTTGAACCATTAGTATAAAATTTCTCACTACCCCCTCCAGGTTGAGATGCACAGTTTTGAGGGCATTAACCCGCTGTGGTCCCCTTTGCCTGGCAAAGCAATAAAGCTATTCTTTTCTACTTCACCTAAAACTCTGTCTCCAAGATTTAATTCGGTGGTGGGGTACAGAAGCCAGATTTGGCTTCAGCCACAAAACATAATGAAACTTTACCACTTGCAACAACATGGATGGACCTGGAGGGTATTATGCTAGACGAAATAAGACAGATAGAGAAAGACAAATACTGTATTATGTCATTTATATGTGGGATCTAAGGAATACAACAAATTAGTGAATGTAACAAAACAAAAACAGACTCACAGATATAGACAACAAACCAGTGGTTATCAGTAGAAAGAGGGAAGGAGGGAGGGACAAGATAGGGGTAGGGGATTAAGAGGTATAAACTATTATGTATAAAATAAAGTATAAGGATATATTTTACACCTCAGGGAATATAGCCAATATTTTAGAATAGCTATAAAAGGAGTATAACCTTTAAAAATTGTGAATCACTATGTTAAAAATGTGTAACTTACATAATATTGTATACCAACTACACTTCAATAAAAATAAATAAAAAGATAAATGAATCACATAACATATTTTGCTTGCACTCTTCATTTGTATGGTCAGAATTTAATATCCACAGTATGATGTAACAGAATTACTATCCATAAGCAGAAAGATCACAGGTGAATTTCATCATTCCTCTTCGTTCAAAGACAAACTTAATGACACACAAGGGATCTTGAAACTGCTTTTTCATATACTCAGAGAAAACATTAACACAATCTGGAATTTAAGATAATACACAATACAAATGTTGCTTGAAGAAAAGAAAACCTTAACATCATACTTTGTCCAGACTATTACATACCTACCTAACAGACATGACTAAAAATTATGGTTGTGTGTAGAGAAAGTAGTTCAAATCTAAGGTTAAAGAATATTTTTTAAGAAATTCTGAAGTTCCAAGGACATGCAGAAATATTAGAAAATAAGTATTATACATATATGTGTAACATAAATTTGTATACAAATGAATTGTATTTTATCTCTAATATTTGTCGGTATAGACACATATATTCATGCATACACATACATTATTATAATATGAGACATTTAATTTACCTGTGTGTATAAGTACATACAGACCAAAGGATACACACACAATCAATGAGAGCAATAATCTTACAACTGCTTTGCAAAATATTTATAAACTAACTTCTTTAAGTATATCTGTTTGTTATTTTAGTGATACATATCACCCTTCATTGAAACACACCTTTTTGTTTTTTATATCTGATTTATTAATAACCACCTTTGAAATAATTTAGTTCTACATCCTTTTCTATGTGAATTTATTTTAATATTAGACGTATTCTTCATTTTTTTTTACCTACCATATCAATTGAATTTTCTTTCTGTAGCACTCAGTATAATAAGCATGCCTGTGAACAAACATGTATTTAATTTAATTTTTGTATTTATAGATATATATTCATGCTACTATATCTGTGTCTACCAGCTGGTGTCTTGAAAGTAGAATTCTTGTTACTATCAGGTACAAGCTTGCCTATTTGTTTTTTATTTTCTATTAATTTCTTGGGTAATTAAAAATTCTATTCATTAACTGTTTTTCTTTTCCGGAGGTAATAGAAAAATAAAACATCTTTTAGAGTCACTGTAACTATTATCATAGATTAGCAACTTTAAATCAACTAAATGTATTACTTATTCTACTACAACATGTATTTTCTGAGTTAAAGTACTTTTCTATTTATCTCACTTTATCCCAGTCATTGATATCACTTAAGTCAAATAATAGAATGTCATTAGGTTAATTGAATGCCAGGAGATTGAGCCTCAATAACTTTTCTTTCTTTATCTCCATATTTCAGTTGTTAAAACATAACTAATCATTATCACCCAGAATTATAACTAGAGTCTTCAGATATACGTATTCCCTCTTAGTACCTATTTCAGTATTTTCCCTTCCCCAAAGCAGAGTAATCACAAACTTCTCTGGGAAACTAACCGTACAAACAAATCTACTTTTATTTTATCATCATAAAAAATAGCTGAATTCATAACTAATCACGATGATCTACTTAGTTGTGTCAAACATGTTCATCTAAGGTGAGTCTACTCAGCCTCTATGGGCACACAGGCATTTCCCCTGGCTCCGCATAAATGTTAAGGCCTGAGGCTTAACATACTGAAAAGAGAATGTTCCTCTGTTTAAAGTAAAATTCCAAAGAAATGTTTTTTAGCTTCTCCAAAAAAAAAAAAAAAAAAAAAAATTAGGATTTTTTTGCTTATTTTGCAAAGGTCTATTTATTAGGATATGGGCTTTGATTCCTCTTTTAAATCAAGGAGATAATCAATACAATGTTTGCAAGGTCCTCAAAACAGTATTTTTCAGTAATGATATAACATAATACACAATTTAAGTTATATCATGTCATTGAGCCTTTATTTCCATTCCTAATACCACACTTTAAATAGAAAACCCTATAACTTAAACACAAAAATTGAGTTATTTAATGTATTTTGAGTTTATTTGTGTGTGTTTGTATACTGAGGCCATGACCTTGGTCTTCTTTCTTTCAATCTATTAACTTCAAGTAATACACAATATCTAGAGAATTCTAAAAAAAGTATTCTAATGTATCTACTGAGTAAAAATAATGGCATTTGATATAGGAAGTAAAATCTAAAAAAATATACATAATAATAAATAATTTCTTCTATTGACATCTAACTTTTCATAATTTCATGAATTCCTACAAAATGTCTCCTTTATCTCCACTTCAGTCCTGTGTGGTAAGATGATATACAAGTGTGTAACTTACTAGGTAACACACTCATATTCTGAGTTCAAGAATACTGAACCAGCTGAGATGCTGTTTTTCTGAATACTGCAAGCATGTTGTAAGAGGCTTACCTGCTGCTAGAGAAAGAGATTTGATTTCAAAATATTCAAGGACATTCCTTCAAGCTACCTCCTACAGATTTTTATCTTGAAGGTTTGGGGACTTCTTCAAAAAGTAGCAACAGCTTTGCTAACATAAATAAAGATAAAAATTTTGCTTTTCAATCCATTCAGAAAATCATATTTCAGTCAAGTTTTGTGAGATAAGTCATCTAATCCATGCCCCTGCCTCCAGGTGAGATGATGCTACTATGACTACTCATGTTTCAGATCATCACAGGAACATATGCATAAGAAGATACCTTGTATATAGGTATTTGGGTTAGATAAGGTTTACTTTAATGGGTTCCAGAGAGCCTAACAAGAGTTCTGAAAGCTTTTAGAAAAGGAACTGATATGTCTAAGACAGAATAGAGAGTTCATTTTTTTTAAAATTAGACAATTCTAGAGCATTAAAAACAAACAACAAAAACATTAACAGTGATCATGGAGTCCAGGTTAACTCTTATATCCTTTACACTTTTTCTAGTAATTGAGATACACTACTTTGCCTATTATTACAGCCTTGGTCCCTTTTTTTTTTTTCAATTTAGCTGGCTGGGTTAGAAATCTGTGGTATCTTTGGTCTAATTTAGTTTTAGTTATTTGATCAATTTAAAATTATTAAAAAATGTGAAAATGAGTAATAGATGAATCATTCAATTCAAATTGATACTCTGTTGTGTTTTTCAGAATCATTCATTCTAAAATAATATACTCCTTTCACTCTTCAGCTCCATACAACTTTATTTACTTCAAAGCACTTATCTGACATTATATACTTAATTTTTTGATGTAACATCTGTCTTCTGTACTAGAATGTAAATTTCATATGGACAATAACTTTACGTATTTTGTTTGCTGCTGTATTATCAGCCCTTAAAAAGATATTTGTGAGAGAGTAGGAATTCAATAAATATAGAATGAATGAATCAATAGAAATTTAGTTCTCTTTATGTCTTCCTCTAACCAATCCCTTTATCAAACCTATGTTAATTCTTTGGTGTATATCCTGCCATGGTTTTCTCCCTTGAATAGATTTGGTTTTTGGGCATTTTTTTTGGTTTGTTTTTTATGACATCATTCCTGTGCCTGCTTATTTCAATTTGGATATCCATTTAGTTAAATATATTCACCTTTCTATAGTTATTTCTATGGGATAGACCTCCAAGGTAAAATTGCTGGATCAACATGAAATGTTAATTCAATACATATTGAGATTACTTTTAAAAATGTAGCAATTCACGTTTCCAAGAGCAATTTATTAGAATTAATATTTCATTACACTCTCTAGGCCATTCTTTAAAATTATTTGGTTGATACATGATGAATGGTGTGACAACAGGTTTTAAATTTGAATTCCCTGTCTACTGGTGAGAATAATGTATTTTCATGTGATCATTGGATAACTGCCAGTTATTTATCCCACACAGGGGTTAGAGTTACAACCTTGGCCCCATCATCACCTACTTAAACTCAAAGTAGATTACCTAAATCTTATTAATAAATTTTAGAAAGTTCAAATACAGCTATCTGAGATGGAAAATTATGTACATTAAAATAAATATATATTAAAATTAGGAATAATTTTTCCACATAAAATTGAAAGGTAAATGACTACATGAATTTAATTAGAATGCATTATGGATTTTAAAGTTTACATATGAATTTTCTTACATGAACAGTTAAAAATTAGCATTTACTTCCTAGCCAGAATTAAACTTTCAGTTAACATAAAATAGTTGAGGAAAAGTATTAAATACAAAAGTCTTTTCAGTAGCTGATATTTATCTAAGACATTAGATATAATCACAAGGTCATTTCCTGTTTGGCTGTTTTTGAAAGCTTATGAGAGGAGGTTTGGCAAATTCCTTTTCTGTTTTTTCTTTCTTAAGAATTTTTAAAATGCTGCAGCCTAATGAAAGTCCTTTCCCTCACTTCAGTCAAGAGAAATTCCACTCTTATAAGATCATTGATTTTAACTTACCTTCCAGATTGAGAGTATGTTTTTTTATCATTCATCTAATACATTGCAGTTTTTCTTCATAATAGTCTTATTCACAAATGCTTTAACTGTTCTTGACTTTTTAAGTATCATGTTTGCCAGGTGTTTCATATTTCAGATAACTTCTATAATACTTTTTGAAATAATTTTCAATCTATGCCTTGCTAATTTTAGGAGTTTATTATAATTCATTGCCTCTTTCCTGCTGTACTCTCATTAAACAGTGATTTTCCTTAAAGCTTTTCTAGGATGTGAAAGGCCATGAATATATATTCCAGGTTTGTCAGTCAGTTTTGTAAGTGGGGTCGTTGGTAAGTTACCGAATCTTTGAGTTTCCATTTTCTACACTCAAAATGTGCACAATAAGGTGATACGAGATGATAAGGTGCCATGAGATGATAAACAAGTAGCTGGCAAGTTGCAAATGTTTTTTTGCATATGACTCCTTTGGTTTCCTGTTTGTGAGTGGACTTAACTGATTATTGCATCAATCTTTAACTAATAATCATTGTTTTAAGAATGTTTAAACGCTGTCATGGTGTTCAGTTATTTCTATTTCCTTTATTATGGTTATCTCTTTTAGCATGTTTAGAAACTACTCATAAAAGTGTAAAGCTGGTTTATTGTAACGCATTACTAATAAGGACCTAAATATTATAAGCTATGTTCCTTTCTAAGATGATGGTCAATTAGAGAACGCTAGGCAAGCCTCTTTATATTTGAAAGATTATTGGATCAGGTTCAATAAATAATACGTTGAAGCTATTGGATGAGGTTCAATAAATAATACGTTGAAATTTATTTCTGGAAAATTGTAAATATTCTCAATTTTAATCATTTTGGAATGATTATGTGTCAGAAGTGTTATGGGAAGCAGTTACATTTACACTCTAAATCTTCAGTTCTGGATAAAATCGCTCACACCCCAATATTACAGTGATTCCCAGTCCTTTTACGTCAAATCTACACTTCACTTGATTTTCAAGGGCCCACGACATGACATCTGGTCACCACAGTCTCTAGTCATTTGTTTCTCCCTCCTTTATCCCTCACACCCAAGTACACATAAGATTGAATCACTTCCACTCTCCTGCTGTCTCCTATTGTTTCTCCTGAAATACAAATCTCTCCCCCTAACCTCCAAAACCCTGAGAAATGTTTGAGGCTCAATCTCTAGCGTGCAGGGACCAATCTCTCATCTTTCTGCAATTGAATCTCTACAACTGAAAGATTACCTAATGCTAAAATAACACATTTCCTTTTCACTCATATCCTGTTATGAATTTGAATTTAACTAATTTTCTGTGTGTACCCCATTTCTTGAGTTTGTAAATTGTGGGGAAGGGAAACAGGGGAGGGGAACCAGGTCTTCAGTGTCTGTGGCATCTGGTTGAAGGGAAACAACCTACACCTATGAGTTATTTAATTATTTATGCTGCTGCTCAATTGCTAGGCTCTACACCTTAAATCTATTTTGAAATATATTCTGGGGAAAGTATTATAAAAAGATATTTCATGCAATTTAGTTTAGATAAATCCAGAAGCAGGAACAATAATATGGCTATTAATGGAGTTTGTACTATGTAGAAAACCAACATAAGCAATATAAAAACCATTATACTTAATTGATTCTGGTAATAATAATAAATATTTTGAAAACAAAAAAAGTGGAATTCTCACCATTACCCACTCTCACTTTATTGCAAAATAAAAATTAGATGATTCCCTGAATAAAATGCTTCAAACTGCTTAAGAGAAATGGAGCAAACATATTCTCATCAGACACTTAGTAAATGTATAATTATGCAAAACTGTCCCCAGTTATGGTACATGGAGTACTGCATTTTCTTTATAGTCTGTTTCAATCAAAGTGGCAAGCCTGGCATACACAAAGATGGTATGAAAATACACTAAGAACAAATATTAAACTAATGATTAAATTAATGATAATATTTTTGTATTACATAATATTTTAAAATTGGAACTAATATGCATAGGACAGAATACAGAGTAGTAAAATAGAGAACATGGAGGTAAACTATACTTCTTTTCAAAGTATATTTACTTTGATTTTAAAAGGTAGAAAATAATTGTTCTTGCTGAAAAATATATACTCGGGTCACTGTTTATTTAGAATTGTGTTTCTTTTCTCTTTCATTATTAATTTTGTCATTAAGAAGTCACTCCCTCCCTCCTTCGTTCCATCCTTCTCTCCCTCCCTCCCTTTCTCCTTTTTTCTTTCATTTCTGTTCCTTCGTTTCTTCATTCTTGCCTTCCTTCCTTTTACTTTCCTTCCTTCCTTCCTCTGTGTCTAAAGTTTGTTTGAATAGTTTGAATTCCATGGGTTTTTCTTGGCATTTCTTCTTCTTGTCATTTGCTTGTTTCCTCTGACTTACACTTATGTGTGGAATTATTATAGAACTTCTATTTGCACTGCTATAGAATGGGTGAATTCTAGACTTCCTTCCCTAATCTTCTAAGATCTGTTGGTCTTCTCTGATTTGCATTTGAAAGGCTGGGCAAAGTGCACCACCTCCTTTTCTAAGACTGAAGATTCAAGGAGGTATTAGAGAAAGCACTGGAGATAAGTAGGAGTAGTCTGGAGCTGGTGGTTTGTTGGCAAACCGAGCTTGGACATTTAAGCAAAATTTCATTAAACATCTTGTAAAAAGAATCATGAGGGAATAGCATTCATGTGGATAGGATACTCAAAATATGTTGCTTTGTGTTTTTCAGTCTGGGTAAGGAGGCATTTTCTCCTTCCTTGTTTGTCTGATGTTTTTATGGACATAATTCTACCATACTTCCTAGCACGTATTTTACAAGTATCCATACCTCCACATGGCTTACATAATGCTTACAGCATAATAATGGTTTAAGTATATATGTATATATATATATACATTTTTATGTGTATATATCTAACCTATTTTTGCTCTTTTTTTTTTTTTTTTTTGCTCATTTCTTGTTTGAATAGAGAAAGGAGATTTTTGTGACTTGCCTTTAGTCAACCTTTTTTTTTTTTTTTTTTTTTTTTTGCGGTACGCGGGCCTCTCACTGCTGTGGCCTCTCCCGTTGTGGAGCACAGGCTCCGGACGCACAGGCCCAGCAGCCACGGCTCACGGGCCCAGCCGCTCCGCAGCACGTGGGATCCTCCCGGACCAGGGCACGAACCCACGTCCCCTGCATCGGCAGGCGGACTCCCAACCACTGCGCCACCAGGGAAGCCCCTAGTCAACCTTTTTTATCAAGAGGACAAATGAAACTTTTCCAACTGCCAGATTCTAGCTACTGGCAGCACATAATTAAATCCTATCAGCAACAAATAAGTATATGGAATTTCTTTTACTATGATTCTGTTCATTGATATCCTATAGAGCCATCTGCTAGAGCTAATGGATTTAAAACAGCAAGATTCTAATATAAAATAGATTTTAAACAAATTATATATACAAATATATTATTTTAGCTAGAATGTTTGGTATTCAAACAGTAAGATAATAAACTTAATAGCTTAGATCCTATATCTGAAAATAGTAATAAGAAAACAACTATGCACTGCATATGTATTATTTTAGTGGCAATCTTAATGTATACTTGTTGTTAAAACTTCTTTGTTTCAATTATTATAGTTGAAATTTAGTTGGATCTGCACAAGTTGAGAGGAATCAGGTGAAAAGTAACTCACAGGATTGGTGGTAAGGTAGTGATGCTAGGTAGTGGGTATTCTAGATTTTCTATATTGAGAGTGGGTTTCAATATGTCTGCATTAAATTTCCCAATAATTTCCATTTTCCTCCAAAATATGTGCATACTCAACCTAAATTCAAAGCTACAATTAGCTAAGATAAAGATTAATGAAGTTTTAGAAAAACAATGATTACTTGCAGTACAAACTGTCTCCAGTATAATTATAGCTTAGAGTTCTGGTCACTAGCGAATTTTAAAGCAACTATTTTGTAGCAAATCATAACCCTTATTCATTTAGCTAGAGCTGAACCATAGAGCCAGATTTCTAGCTTCTAAATGACAGGAACTTCCAGGAGAATAAAATATATTGAGTTATCACTGAAAAATCCTCATTATTTTAATCATTGCCATGTGACTGGTTTGAGAATGTGGCCATGATTTTAATCTGATACAAATGTTGTTGATTAGATACAAAGTAATGAAAGTTAAATAGAGTGGCAGCTTGTCAACACTTATTCTCTCTGCTTTACATATGTATTACACAAGGCCCCACAGCTCCAATATGGCTTATATAATGCTTACAGTATAATAATGATTTAAGTGAGGAAGCTCACCCTCACATTCAGGCTTGATTTACTGCTTGAGCCAGAATAACTCCTTTTAGAATGTCTGGAACAGCAAGTTGTCCACTAATATGCATAGCAATGAGTCTTATTTTTAAAGTCACTGCTTCTTGGCAAGTGATATGTTTTTCTAAAGATTCACGACTGGAAGCATTGTCCTGCAGGAAAAATCCTTCACAAGTTGCTTTAGTGTTAACTCACAAACAAACTAAAGTGTTAGATGCTAAAATGATAGGACTTTGTTTCAAAATTTACAACTATACATTGGAAAGTTCCTCTTAAAAAATAAGAATGCAAATTATGATAACAAAACGAATGATTGGCTTGCTTTCCCTTTTAGGGACTGCTTAAATATTTACTGATTCAATTAAAAGAGTGGAAATTCTCTGGTTGTACTGTATAAAGTTGTTTTATATTTTTAGTGGATAGTAATAGATACTACTTTTTATAAATATTAGTCAAGATTTGCCCTTTTGAAAAGGTTTTCTGTTATTAAACTTTCCATGCCTGAAAAAATTTTTTCTCTCTGGCTTGATAATGGTGTATGCTAAATTACTAATGGAAGAAAATCTTCACGTAGGACACACACATACATCTCAAGGTACGAACATACACAAGAACTCAAACGTAGAAATGAGTTAATCATACACTGTGGCTCATGACAAATTTCATGGCTCTGAATTTTAAAAATCTTGGTTCTACTTTTTGTTTTTCATCTCCAATTTATATTTTTATTCCCTTAGTCTCTAAATGTACCCGCTTTGATTAATATATGTCAATGATAATGCATGTGTTATTGTAAACTATGTAGGACAGGATTTGGTATGTGATTCTAATATATATAAATTATGTTTTTTCCCCAAATATATTTTCTGTTTCTTAACTTTTAAACACAATATTATACTCTAAATATCTACAAATTGTGTTATATGTCAGGGATAATATTCCATATACTTAAAATTTATGGCATGGGCACCAAATAATGAAACTTGATAGTGGCAGCAAACAATAGGTAAAGCCATCAATCTAAGTGCCTACTGGCTGGATATCAGGTTTGTTGAATGAATGTTGTGTAATTTCAATAAAGAGTGCCATATTGTATTACAGACATTTCATTTTGTATTCTACACATTCAATTTTGAAATTATCTTTTCACTTTCTTTCTTTCTTTCTTTTTTTTTTTTTTTGCGGTTTGCGGTCTTCTCACTGTTGTTGCCTCTCCCGTTGCGGAGCACAGGCTCTGGACGCACAGGCTCAGCGGCCATGGCTCACGGGCCCAGCCGCTCCGCGGCATGTGGGATCTTCCCGGACCGGGGCAAGAACCTGTGTCCCCTGCATCGGCAGGCGGACTCCCAACCACTGCACCACCAGGGAAGCCCTCTTTTCACTTTCTTAATGAACCTATTGAAGAACAGAATGTCCTAATTCTTCTTGGTGGTTCCTTTATTAGTTGCATTTTTGTGTTTCATGTAGATCTTTTCCAACCTTGAGGTTATAAACTTAGTACGATCATTTTCTCCCGCCAAATTTGTAATTTTGTCTTTCATATTTAAAACTTAATTGACTATAAATTGATGTATGTGTATGGTATGAGAAAAGGGTCTAATTCCATTTGTTTTTTTCATTACTTATTATAAGGTTAAACCTCTCCTCAATGATCTTCAAAGCTGGTACTGTCATAAGTTAAGTTTTCTAAGCTGAAAATTTTAAATAAAAATATTTTATGTGATTTTTGCATAAATAATAACAATAATATTAAAGATATAAATACAGGGCCTAACAAATAATCACTCATCTATTAATGTGAGTTATTATAAATATTCTGCTATACTCAAATTGTATCAGCTAACTTTAAAACATCTTCTAATTATGAGGACTATTTGAAAATGTTTGCAAATGCTTCAAATTATCTTCATATCATAAAAAGTGAGAACAAGATAATTTATTGTGACAAATTATTTGCAAAACATTATTCAAGTTACTATAGATAACAAAAATATAAGACTAATCCTCACCCTGCATGATTCTACAATCTAGATGGGAGACAGAGCATATACATGTAAAAAGAATAAGCAACAATCCTAAGAAACTACAGTAACGACCAAATTAACAGAGATGATTATGAGGACTACAACTTTAGAGAGGAATGATAAATTATTATAGACTGGAGCTGTTGAGGAAGAATTCATACTCTCTGAAACATTATTGTAGCAAACATTACATTGATTGTAGAACACTATAATATTATTTGAAGGTAGAACAGGATAATTTAAAGGTAACTTTTTAATCTCTAGAGCAAGCATTAGTATATTATAGTCATAACTAAATTTCAGTATAGGAGAGAAAATGGAATACCAAAAAATATAATACTGAAAAGAAGGCAGAAAGGGGGAGAGAAGTAACAAACAAGTAGACTAATTATAAAGTTTATGGAAGATGTATAGTTAACCATGCCTATAAGTGCATTAAATATGAAAGGACTTAATAACTCAAAGTCAGATAGTATTAAACAGAATAATAAAACAATGCAGGCATACCTCAGAGTTATTGCAAGTTTGGTTCCAGATCACTACAATAAAGCAAATATCACAGTGAAGAAAGTTACACAAATTTTTTGGTTTCCCAGTACATATAAAAGTTATGTTTACACTATATTGTAAAGTGTGTGGTAGCATTATGTCTAAAAAGGAGTATGTACAATACTAAAAAAAACGCTAACCATCATCTGAGACTTCAGCGAGTAGTAATCTTGCCTCAATATTGATGGCTGCTGACCGATCAGGGTGCTGGCTCCTGAAGGCTGGGGGTGGCTGTGGCTATTTCTTAAAATAAGGCCACACGGAAGTTTGCCACATTGATTGAGTCTTCCTTTCACAAACGATTTCTCTGTAGCATGAAGTGTTGCTGATAACATTTCACCCACAGTAGAACTTCTTTCAAAATTGGAATCAATCCTGTCAAATCTTGTCAAAATCCTGATAAAGCCACTGCTTTATCAACTAAGCTGATGTAATATTCTAAATGCTTTGTTATTATGTTAACAATCTTTATAGCAACTTCACCAATAGATTCCATCTAAAGAAACCAACTTTTTTCTCATCAGTAAAAAGCAACTCCTCACCCATTAAAATTTTATCCTGAGATTGCAGCAATTCAGTCACCTCTTCAGGCTCCACTTCTAATTCTGATTCACTTTCTATTTTTGTCACATCTGCAGTTATGTCCTCAACTGAAGTACTGAACCCCTTAAAGTCATCCATGAGGATTGAAATCAACTTCTTCCAAACTCTTCTTAATGTTGATATTTTGACCTCTTCCCATGAATCACAAATGTTCTTAATGGCATCTAGAATGATGAACGCTTTCCAGAAGGTTTTTTTAAATTTATTTATTTATTTATTTATTTATTTATTTATTTTTGGCTGCCTTGGGTCTTCATTGCTGCATGCGGGCTTTCTCTAGTTATGGCGAGTGGGGGCTACTCTTTGTTGCAGTGTGCGGGCTTCTCATTGCAGTGGCTTCTCTTGTTGCAGAACATGGGCTCTAGGCATGTGGGCTTCAGTAGTTGTGGCACGTGGGCTCAGTAGTTGTGGCTCGCAGACTCCAGAGAACAGGCTCAGTAGTTGTGGCACACGGGCTTATTTGCTCCGCGGCATGTGGGATCTTCCCGGACCAGGGATAGAACTTGTGTCCATTGCATTGGCAGGCAGATTCTTAACCACTGTGGCACCAGGGAAGTCCCAGAAGGTTTTCAATTGACTTTGACCAGATCCATCAGAGGAATCACTTTCTATGCCAGCTATAGCCTTATAAAATGTTATTTCTTAACTAATAATATTTGAAGGTCAAAATTACTTCTTAATCCATGGATTGCAGAATGTTTTGTTATCAGGAATGAAAACAACATTAATCTCATTGTACATCTTCATCAGAGCTCTTGGGTGACCAGGCACCTTGTCAATGAGCAATAATATCTTGAAAAAAATCTTTTTTTCTAAGCAGTAGATCTCAACAGTGGGCTTAAGATATTCGGTAAACCTTCTTGTAAACAGATGTGCTGTCATCTAAGCTTTATTGTTCCATTTATACAGCACAGGCAGAGTTGATTTACATAATTCTTAAGTGCCCTAAGATTTTCAGAATGGTAAACAAGTATTGGCTTCAACTTAAAGTTACCAGATGCATTAGCCTGCAAGAGAGTCAGCCTGTATTCTGAAGCTTTGAAGCCAGGCATTGACTTCTCCTCTCTAGCTATGGAAGTCCTAGATGGCATCTTCTTCTAATAGATGACTCTTTTGTCTACATTGAAAATATGTTGTTTAGTGTAGCCACCTTCATGGATTATCTTAGCTAGATTTTCTGGATTACTTGTTGCAGCTTCTACATCAGCACCTACTTACTGCTCTGTCTTGCACTTTTATATTATAGAAATGGGTTATTTCCTTAAACCTCATGAATCAACCTCTGCTAGCTTCAGACTTTTCTTCTGCAGCTTCTTCACCTCTCTCAGCCTTAATAGAATTGAGGAGAGTTAGGGCCTTGCTCTGGATTAGGCTTTGGCTTAATGTTGTAGGCGGTTCGATCTTCCATCTAAGACCACTAAAACTTTCTCCGTATCAGCAATAAGGCTGTTTCACTTTCTTATCATTAGTGTGTTCACTGGAGCAGCGCTTTTAATTTCCTTCAAGAACTTTTCCTTTGCAATCATGACTTGGCTAACTATTTGGCACAAGAGACCTAGGTTTTAGCTTATCTCAGCTTTTGACACACCTCCCTCAGTAAGCCTAATTATTCTAGCTTTTAATTTACAGTGTGAGACATGCAACTCTTCCTATCACTTGAATACGTAGAGGCCATTGTAGGGTTATTCACTGGTCTAATTTCAATATTGTTGTGTCTCGGGGAATAGGAAGGCCTGAGGAGAGGGAGAAAAACAGGGAATGGCCTCTCCATTGAGCAGTCAGAATACACACACTTATGGATTAAATTTGCCATTATATGTGGATGTGGTTTGTGTCACCACAAAACAATTACAATTGTAACATCAAAGATCACTGATCACAGAACACCATAACAAATATAATAATAATTTAAAAGTTTGAAATATTGAGAGAATTACCAAAATGTGACACAGAGACACTATAGTGAGCAAATGCTGTAAGAAAAATGGTGCCAACAGACTGGCTAGACAGAGGTTGCCACAACCTTCAATATGTAAAAAACACGATATCCGTAAAGTACAATAAAGTGAAGCATAATAAAATGAAGTATGCCTGTACTCAACTATACGTTGCTTAAACACACATATACTCACACAAACACATACATTTTAAGTATAAAAGATGGACTTAAAATAAATTTCCAAGGACTTTATGAAGAAAAGTTTTAAATTCCAACAAAAGACACCAAAACACATAACCAAGTAGGAAGGCATACTATGTTCTCAGAGATAAAAAGTCAATATAATAAAGATCTCAGTTCTCACTAAACAGATAGATAAACTTAATTCTAACCTAGACTGAGTGTAAATTTCATACGGAACTGATTTTAATGTCTGAAGGACGTAAAGAAGTCTTTAACTAATAAAAGTTGTATCTGTTAGGAACTGTGAAGTGTCTGAGATTTTATCCCACCTGCAAACTGAAAAGTTAACTTACCAGAGCTTCAACATGCTGGCAGAATACACAAGAATCCTGGGTCAGAAACAAAGGACATTATCACACACAGCGATGTCAGTTGCTAGATTACTGATGTTTCTTTGTACCAGAGCTCTGGTTCCTAGAGGGTGACACAAAGAGAGCCAGATGGCAAATGCATAACCAGTTGGTTTTATTACAGAAAAGAAACTCTGGCTTCAGAAAACAGACAATTTTATAATGGGCATTAAACTTGCCTACTCTATGTTCTGAAGGGATAAGTTATCTTTATTTATAATTGCTTTATAGGAGGACATTTTCTCCATCTTTCAAGCCTGTTCTATACAAGCATCCAGAATATATGGACCATCTTTCAGTTTTTAATATAGAAGTAATTTCAGACTTACAGAAGAGATTCACCAGTTGTCAAATTCTTCCATTTACCATCTCTCTCTGTCTCTGTCTCTCCCTGTCACCCCCTCATCTTCTTCCTTCTCCCTCTCCCTCTGTCTCTCTATCTCTCTTTTCTAGCCATTTGAGGATAACTTAAAGACAAAATGCTACAGTACCTCTTAATATTTCAGTGTATGTTTCTTAAAGACTACTGTACAGCCATCAAATGCTAGGAATTAACTTATCATTTATGCAGTACTACCTTCTACTCCACAGACTATTTAATTTCACAAAATGTTACAATAAAGTCTTTTATGGACCCCGGGACCCAATCTATTATCCTACAAAGCATTTTGTTGTCCTGTTTCTGTAATCTACTTCAACATATATCCTGAATATGGTGGTATTTCACAATTTAGCTCTCTGATCCTTGCCACCATCATTTTTCTTTAGTTTTGCTTAATTTTAAATACCTAGTTCTAATACATAGAGGCAATTCCTAAAATAATATTTGTACTGAAATTTTTATACAAATTTTAAATGAGCTCTTGTTATTCTTGAGTTATTTTAATGTAATATAAATATTTTGTACAATAATATAACTGAAAAATGTGCCAAAAAAGAATAGATCATACTCTAGATACATGCAAACACAAATCACTTTCTTTTAAATCTCTCCTAACGAGACGCAGCAAAATATATTAGCAGTGTTTAACAAAATTTATAGATGAATGACTTTTACCTCTGAAGTTTCAAAAATTCAGATTACATCAAATATTAAATTATATGCATAGTGCAAAGGAGAATTATACAGTGGTGCTGGATAGCATCTGAAAAAGGTCACCTAAGTACACAATATTGTTTCCCACTTTGTAACAAAAACACTATCCTATAATTTACCCATCATACTGCTACAGAGAGAAAAAGGAAATTGCTAATACTAAGACAGCAAAATAAACATGCTTTAAATTGTTTATAATATTTATAAATTGAGTAAAAAATTTCCTTCACAAGTGGTTGAGAACAACTATTGTAAAACTCCTAATGAACCATTAAGATAATTGTTCTTTGAAGATTTCCCATGATCAGAGGAAAAATATACAGAAAATAAAAATGAAAGTAGATTTTTTTTTTCTTTTAAGCAGGTGAGTATAGTAACTGGGGAAATTGAAGCAAATGCAATTTTTTAGTAAAGCTTGGGGAAAATGAAGTCTCGTTTAGATATTTCAAGACACCATGGGGAACATATATTATTTTCTCCTACAGTCATTGTGCAGACCAAAAGAAATACTATGACATGTTTTCAAGATGTACAGGGCAAAGTGGAAGTATACTTCTTCCCCTCAGTCTTCCAGTAATAGAGATGTTATTATTCATTCCTATAGTCCCAAGGCAATTATGAGGCTTTAGGGGACAGAGAAGGTATATATTTTTTACATTGTGCCTCCCCAAAGAGCAAAAATGAAGCCTAGCTTTCTTTATAGGATGGACTATATTTAGTGACTGTACATCATAAGCCTTCGAACTGAGGTCTTAGAAAAGCTAGGGCTCTAAATTTATATTTGGAAGATCAGAATCACACCTTGTTTTTGTAAGGCCAAATCGTATAACCTGTACAAATTTCAGGTTCTTTAACTCTGAGGAACAATTTTGTGAGGTACATTAAATGACTAAGTTAAATGATCTAGGTAGAAATACTCTTTAAATTATTTATGGTAATGTATGACATTACAATTGCTTGAATTACTTAGTTGTACCTAATTCTTTTCACTAAATACACACAGAGAAAGCTTTCAAATATGATGGGAATCCATAATTATGAGTGAGGGGAATGTTGAAACTATGTACAGAAAAAAAAAAGAAAAAAAGGTGATGGGATAAAGAGAGAGATGACTCATGGTTAGATAGGTAGACAGTGATAGACGAAAGAAGGAAAGAAAGAAAGAAAGAGAGAGGGAGGAAGGGAGGAAGGAAGGAAGGAAGGAAGGAAAGGAAAAGAGAGGTGAGGGAGATAAACTGAATAAATAAAGAGCATAAAGATGTTAAATACTACATATGTAGAGTACTATCTGGTTAATGATATTGGCAATAAGTACATTTTCACTGTGCCCTCTAAAATCCATGTTTATGTAGTCTCCTATATCATACTTATAACAATCATTTTAAAATAAGGAAAGGTGTGTATGTATTTATATTACCTTTCAGCTGTTTACCCAAATCTTAGCATGGTGTCATGCACTCCGTTGGGACTCAAGAAATATTTTTTTTTGAGAAAATATTAGGAAAATTCCCGAACATTCTTTATCTTTTTACTATAATTTTCACCTTCCTTTTCTTTATGGCTTTACTGGGAACATGGAAAGGAGAAATTTTCTCCCACTTACTAATACCAACCTTTACCCTGATACTTTCAACCTTACATAAAAATCATGTCTTCTTTGTAGCACGTGTTATCAAGAAGACAGAAAGTCCCACCTCATGATACCCATCTATGGTCCATCATTCTCTGCCTCTTTTGTCCATTGATGAACTCTACACTTAAACCTTTTCCTCTACCCTGTTTGCTCACACCCTTTCAAAATGAACATTCCACCCAATACCAGACCTTAGGATTGCTGTCATTTCTCCAAGCCCATGCCTTCTACACCTGAGTTCTCACCCTGGCCAACATCATCATACATAACTTATCTACTTTTCTAATTTTAATTAGCAGTATTGAACTCTGATCATAGATCATGATCATGATCATGACCTCCTGTATTTTAGTTTTCCCTTTAACAATCTGTTCTTCAATTCCTTTTGTATATTTATATATGATATTGCTTTTTGCTCCTAGTATATCAGCCCTTCCTGATCTTTGTTTAATCCCATACAGCTCAGATCCCATGGTTGGTCATTGAATTGCTTTACCATAATCATCCTTTACTCTCTTATACCTCTATCCTTCAACACACTAATGCACCAAAATTCTAATCCTCAAACAATTTAACCATCTTTTCAATAAAATTTCTTACATTGTTCATCCCCAATTTTATCTTTCTAAAGCTAAAAATTGCTCTGGTTCTTTTGAAACATCACTAAGACAGTCTTCACTTTTGTGGTTTTTCTCATGGGCTCTACTTTTCTTAGAATGAAATTCTTACACCTTATACCTCTTTAAGTCCTACTCATCACTTTAGACTCAGTCCAGCATTCATCTTGTCCAGAAAGTCTCACATGATCATCTCTAGATGGAAGACATCTCTCATCTCTGCTCCCATGAACATTTTTATTATTGCATTGTCTTATTTGGATCACTACAGAAGCATATATTGAGAAGCATTTGAGGACTGGTTGTTTATTGGGGAGATGAGCTCAGAAAACATTGGTAACAGATTGGGGAAGTGAGACAGGGAAGAAAAGGTATCTTATTTTTAGAATTGCCACTGTAAGTTGAGTGAAGCTTAACTCTACTTGGGAACCTTGAGAACCAATGTAGGACATGCCTATAATTATCCAACTTCCATCATTTATTGTCAGAGCACTGCTGGATGGAAATTGTTATTTCTCTGGCATTTCTGACCTGTCACTCAGCCAGGTAGAAGAGGCTCCAGTAGCCAGAGACACACATTAGGTAACAAATTGGAAGTAGCTAGTGGAAATTAGGCTCTCATGTAAGGAAACTGTAAGCTATAAAGGAAATATGAGTAAGGCATTGATGTATCTGCTTCATCCATTTAACCACAATATAACTATTTTTTGTGCATATCTCCTAGTAGATTATTAAGTTTCTTGAAAGAATGTATATGTGTATATGTGTGTGTGTATGCGTGTGTGTGTATTTTATCTTCCTGTTACTGAATTGGGTAGTCATAAAATAAATATTTGTCACACAATCTGAAAACAAAATGTTTAACTTTCAGAGCTTGCTAATTAGTTTAGTACCAACAATACATTGAGTATATTGGGTCATTAGTTCTAGGACTATTATTAATTAGATATAGCATTATATAATAAACATAAATATACCTAAACAATAGTCAAAAATAACTTTTGGAGTACATTTGGAAACTCACTTATATTTCAACAGGGAAAACATATAAGGCTTTGGTACTTTTTATATTTTTAAAAGGATAAGATCCGACTATTCCTGAAACTTACTTCCTTTTATTGGCCATTCTGAATGATTGATAAAGAAATTATGTTCATAGCCTTTAAAATGATACTGTGCTGCAAAAATGTGGAAGAGTTATAGTTAAAGCAGATCCATTCTACATTATTTTATTTGCCCAAAGACTATGGAGAAAGAAGCTTGGAAATTATTTTCTATTCAAACAATATGAAGAAAAAGTGTATTCTAACATATTGCATATGATGTTGATACATTATATATTACAATAAAAATGAAAGCATATCATATTTTCAGAATGAAACTTTGACTTTCTTTACCAGCTAGAGTGAGGAGAAAAAGGAAAACTGTCAATGTGGGACTGTAACAGTTAAGAGAAATTATGTTGCCTCTGTTGAGCTTGTCAAGACCCACTTTGAGAGTGGGAAATATCTCCCCATCATATCATTCGACAAAGCTTAAAACTTTGTACATATATGTCAATTTTAAAAATAGGAGAATAATGCTTCTACTCTAGTTTCTGGAGATTTCTGACATTTTGTCAGTAAATTTGACATTAATGCAGCAAACCCAGGCCTCTAGTTTAGCGTAATAGTATAGGCAAAGTATAGGAAAAGGGATTTTAGAATAAGTGAATGGATTGGGGGCTGAGAGAGCAAACACACCAAAATGGCTTACTTATGTTCCATGCATTAATTACTTTGTACCTATAAAAATGTAAATGTATGCTGATTTAGTCTGAGAATAAAAGTGCCTTGCATTTTAGAGAGTTAGCTTATATTGAATCAGTGAATTATTTAAACAAATGAGTGAGGTGTCAAAATAAGATACTAAAGAATGCCAGATGGCCCGGATTCATATTCTGGTTAATGCCTGTCAGTAATAAGAAGATAACTTGAATAAAGCAAATGATTCCCCTTAAAAAGAAAACTTACCTAATATGAAACATAAACATGGATTCAGTGTTGATTGTGCCCAAACAGATTTCCTGGCAAATAAAAAATAATTTTTTGCGTGTATGTAACCACAGTGGTAAAAGAGACATTCTTATTTAGATGTATTTGTGGGAATTTTTAATGAAAACATCTCATTCTTTAACACTGAATTTTAAACTATCCAAAGGAGAGCTGTTTGTTTATTTTAAAAGAAATTTTGTAAGATATCAACTGAAAATCATGACAGTTTCCTAAAATCTCAAATGTGTCCATTCCTCCAGCTTGCATTAATACTATGAATGTATTTATAAAAGGCAAAGCAATAAAAATCATGCCTGACATAGCAAATTATTCTTCAAACAAGAATGCCTCCATGAGTGCACAGGCAAGTGAAAAAGATGTTTCTCTAGAGTGTTTAGAACTGATATTTTCACTAAACTTCTAAAATTTAGAAGTTTTAGAAGCTCCAAAAATTTTTTTTTCAGATGGTGTGAATGTCCCTTCCTATTTCTACAGAAGACAGTTCTGCAGAGTATAGTATAAAGACCTCTCAACAAGGACTGATGAGACATGGCTTCTAGACTATACTGTGCAAGAAAAGTTATATATCCTTGGGTAATACTTTAACTGTCTTGTTTTTAAGAAAATATAGGATAATTATTTTGTCATGTATAAATCATTGGTTCGTTCTTATAATTAAATGTGTCTTTATAAAAGTCTTTAATCATTTAAGTTTTTGTCAACAAAGGATATACAGTATTTTTAATGCTGATATTTTAGAGCCTCCATTGAAGTACATAAAAAGAGACTTGAATGTTCAATTATGGAATGACTAAATATTGGGAAGATGTCAGTCTTCCAACCACTAATCTATACATTCAAAGAAATACCAATAAAATTTAAATTGCAGAGAGGAGGTTCAAGATGGCGGGAGAGTAAGATGCAGAGATCAACTTCCTCCCCACAAATACATCAGAAATACATCTACATGTGGAACTCTCCTACAGAACACCTACTGAACAATAGCAGAAGACCTCAGACCTCCCAAAAGGCAAGAAAATCCCCACGTTCCTGGGTAGGGCAAAAGAAAAAAGAAAAAAACAGAAACAAAAGAATGGGGACGGGACCTGCACCAGTGGGAGGAAGCTGTGAAGGAGGAAAGGTTTCCACACACTAGGAAGGCCCTCCGCGGGTGGAGACTGCGGGTGGCGGAGGGGGAAGCTTCGGAGCCGCAGAGGAGAGCGCAGCAACAGGGGTGCGGAGGGCAAAGCGGAGAGATTCCCGCACAGAAGATCGGTGCCGAGCGGCACTCACCAGCCCTAGAGGCTTGTCTGCTCACCCGCCGGGGCGGGCGGGGTTGGGAGCTGAGGTTTGGGCTTTGGTCGGAGCGCAGGGAGAGGACGGGGGTTGGCGGCGTGAACACTGCCGGAAGCGGGCTAGTGCGCCACGGCTAGCCGGAAGGGAGTCTGGGAAAAAGTCTGGAGCTGCCTAATTAGCAAGAGACCTTTGTTTCGGGATGCACAAGGAGAGGGGATTCAGTGCACCGCTTAAACAAGCTTCAGAGATGGGCGCGAGCCACGGCTATCGGTATGGACCCCAGAGACGGGCATGAAATGCTAAGCCTGCTAACTGCAGCCACCAAGAAGCCTGTGTGCAAGCACAGGTCACTATTCACACCTCCCCTCCCGGGAGCCTGTGCAGCCCGCCACTGCAAGGGTCCCAGGATCCAGGGACAACTTCCCCGGGAGAACACACCCCGCCCCGCAGGGTGGGCAACGTCACGCTGGCCTCTGCCGCCGCAGGCTCGCCCCGCATACATAGCCCTCCCTCCCCCCGGCCTGAGTGAGCCAGAGCCGCCAAATCAGCTGCTCCTTTAACCCTGTCCTGTGTGAGCGAAGAACGGACGCCCTCAGGTGACCTACACGCACAGGCGGGGCCTAATCCAAAGCTGAACCCCAGGAGCTGTGTGAACAAAGAAGAGAAAGGGAAATTTCTCATAGCAGCCTCATGAGCAGTGGATTAATCCCCACAATCAACTTGATGTACCCTGCTTCTGTGGAATCCCTGAATAGACAACAAATCATCCCAAATTGAGGAGGTGGACTTTGGGAGCAACGGTATATATATATATATATATTATTTTTTTTTCCTTTTTATCTTTTTGTGAGTGTGTATGTGTGTGCTTCTGTGTGTGACTTTCTCTGTATAGCTTTCCTTTTACATTTGTCCTAGGGTTCTGTCACTCTGTTTTTTGTTTTTTTTTTTTTTACTTAAAAATATTTTTTTCTTAATAATTATTTTTTATTTTAATAACTTTATTTTATTTTATTTTACTGTACTTTATTTTACCTTCTTCTTTCTTTCTTTCTTTCTTTTTCTCTCTTTTATTCTGAGCCATGTGAATGAAAGGCTCTAGGTGCTCCAGCCAGGGATCAGGGCTGTGCCACTTAGGTGGGAGAGCCAAGTTCAGGACACTGGTCGACAAGAGACCTCCCAGCTCCACATAATATCAAACGGCAAAAATCTCCCAGAGATCTCCATCTCAACACCAACACCCAGCTCCACTCAATGACGAGCAAGATACAGTGAAAGGCACCCTATGCCAAACAACGAGCAAGACAGGAACACAACCAATTCCATTAGCACAGAGGCTGCCTAAAATCATAATAAGGCCACAAACACCCCAAAACACACCACCAGACGTGGACCTGCCCACCAGAAAGACAAGATCCAGCCTCATCCACCAGAACACAGGCACTAGTCCCCTCCACCAGGAAGCCTACACAACCCACTGAACCAACCTTAGCCACTGGGGACGGACACCAAAAACAATGAGAACTACGAACCTGCAGCCTGCAAAAAAGAGAGCTCAAACACAGTAAGCTAAGCAAAATGAGAAGACAGAGAAACACAGAGCAGATGAAAGATCAGGATAAAAATCCACCAGACCTAACAAATGAAGAGGAAATAGGCAGTCTACCTGAAAAAGAATTCAGAATAATGATAGTAACAATGATCCAAAATCTTGGAAAGAGAATGGAGAAAATACAAGAAACGTTTAACAAGGACCCAGAAGAACTAAAGAGCAAACAAACAGTGATGAACAACACAATAAATGAAATTAAAAATTCTCTAGAAGGAATCAATAGCAGAATAACTGAGGCAGAAGACTGGATAAGTGACTTGGAAGATAAAATAGTGGAAATAAATATTGCAGAGTAGAATAAAAAAGACAATGAAAAGAATTGAGGACAGTCTCAGAGACCTCTGGGACAATATTAAACACACCAACATTCAAAGTATAGGGGTCCCAGAAGAAGAAGAGAAAAAGAAAGGGACTGGGAAAAATTGGAAGAGATTATAGACGAAAACTTCCCTAATATGGGAAAGGAAATAGTTAATCAAATCCAGGAAGCATAGAGAGTCCCATACAGGAAAAATCTAAGGAGAAACACGCCAAGACACACATTAATCAAACTATCAAAAATCAAATACAGTGAACAAATATTAAAAGCAACAAGGGAAAAACAACAAATAACTCACAAGGGAATCCCCATAAGGTTAACAACTGATCTTTCAGCAGAAACTCTGCAAGCCAGAAGGGAGTGGCAGGACATGTTTAAAGTGATGAAGTAGATAAACCTACAACCAAGATTTTTCTACCCAGCAAGGATCTCATTGAGATTTGATGGAGAAATTAAAAGCTTTAAAGACAAGGAAAAGCTAAGAGAATTCAGCACCACCAACCAACTTTACAACAAATGCTAAAGGAACTTCTCTAGGCAGGAAACACAAGAGAAGGAAAAGACCTACAAAAACAATCCCCAAACAATTAAGAAAATGGTAATAGGAACATACATATTGATAACTACCTTAAATGTAAATGGATTAAATGCTCCAACCAAAAGACATAGACTGGCTGAATGGATACAAAAATGAGACCTGTATATATACTGTCTACAAGAGACCCACTTCAGACCTGGGGACACATACAGACTGAAAGGGAGGGGATGGAAAAAGATATTCCATGCAAATGGAAATCAAAAGAAAGCTGGAGTAGCAATTCTCATATCAGACAAAATAGACTTTAAAACAAAGACTGTTACAAGAGACATAGAAGGACACTACATAATGATCAAGGGATCGATCCAAGAAGAAGATATAACAATTGTAAATATTTATGCACCCAACATAGGAGCACCTCAATACATAAGGCAAATACTAACAGCCATAAAAGGGGAAATCGACAGTAACACATTCATAGTAGGGGACTTAAACACTCCACTTTCACCTATGGACAGATCATCCAAACTGAAAATAAATAAGGAAACACAAGCTTTAAATGATACATTAAACAAGATGGACTTAATTGATATTTATAGGACATTCCATCCCAAAACAACAGAATACACTTTCCTCTCAAGTGCTCATTGAACATTCTCCAGATTAGATCATATCTTAGGTCACAAATTAAGCCTTGGTAAATTTAAGAAAATTGTAATCATATCAAGTATCTTTTTTGAGAACAACACTATGAGACTAGATATCAATTACAGGAAAAAATCTGTAAGAAATACAAACACATGGAGGCTAAACAACACACTACTTAATAACCAAGTTATCACTGCAGAAATCAAAGAGGAAATCAAAAAATACCTAGAAACAAATGATAATGAAAACACAATAGCCCAAAACCAATGGGATGCAGCAAAAGCAGTTCTGAGGGAAGTTTATAGCAATACAATCCTACCTTAAGAAACAAGAAACATTTCAAATAAACAAACTACCGTTACACCTAAAGCAATTAGAGAAAGAAGAACAAAAAATCCCCAAAGTTAGCAGAAGGAAAGGAATCATAAAGATCAGATCAGAAATCAATGAAAAAGAAATGAAGGAAATGATAGCAAAGATCAATAAAATTAAACCTGGTTCTTTGAGAAGATAAACAAAATTGATAAACCATTAGCCAGACTTATCAAGAACAAAAGGGAGAAGACTCAAATCAATAGAATTAGAAATGAAAAAGGAGAAATAACAACTGACACTGCAGAAATACAAAGGATCATGAGAGATTACTACAAGCAACTATATGCCAATAAAATGAACAACCTGGAAAAAATGGAAAAATTCTTAGAAATGCACAACCTTCAGAGACTGAACTAGGAAGAAAGAGAAAATATGAACAGACAAATCACAAGTGCTGAAATTGAAACTGGGATTAAAAATCTTCCAACAAACAAAAGCCCAGGACCAGATGGCTTCACAGGCAAATTGTATCAAACATTTAGAGAACAGCTAACACCTATCCTCTCAAACTCTTCCAAAATATAGCAGAGGGAGGAACATTCCCAAACTCATTCTATGAGGCCACCATCACCTTGATACCAAAACCAGAAGAAGATTTCACAAAGAAAGAAAACTACCAGCCAATATCACTGATGAACATAGATGCAAAAATCCTCCACAAAATACTAGCAAACAAAAGCCAACAGCACATTAAAAGGATCATACACCATGATTAAGTGGGGTTTATCCCAGGAATGTAAGGATTCTTCAATATACACAAATCGATCAATGTGATACACCATATTAACAAATTGAAGGAGAAAAACCACATGATCATCTCAATAAATGCAGAGAAAGCTTTTGACAAAATTCAACACCCATTTATGATAAAAAACCCTGCAGAAAGTAGGCATAGAGGGAACTTTCCTCAACATAATAAAGGCCATATATGAGAAACCCACAGCCAACATTGTCCTCAATGGTGAAAAACTGAAACCATTTCCACTAAGATCAGGAACAAGACAAGGTTGCCCACTCTCACCACTACTACTCAACATAGTTTTGGAAGTTTTAGCCACAGAAATCAGAGAAGAAAAAGAAATAAAAGGAATCCAAATTGGAAAAGAAGAAGTAAAGCTGTCACTGTTTGCAGATGAGATGATACTATACATAGAGAATCCTAAAGATTCTAGCAGAAAACTACTAGAGCTAATCAATGAATTTGATTAGCTAATCAATGAATTTGGTAGCAGGATACAAAAATTAATGCACAGAAATCTCTTGCATTCATATACACTAATGATGAAAAATCTGAAAGTGAAATTAAGAAAACACTCCCATTTACCATTGCAACAAAAAGAATAAAATATCTAGGAATAAACCTATCTAAGGAGGCAAAAGTTCTGTATGCACAAAATTATAAGACACTGATGAAAGAAATTAAAGATGATACAAATACATGTAGACATATACCATGTTCTTGGATTGGAAGAATCAACATTGTGAAAATGACTCTACTACCCAAAGCAATCAACAGATTCAGTGTGATCCCTATCAAACTATCAAGAGCATTTTTCACAGAACTAGAACAAAAAATTTCACAATTTGTATGGAAACACAAAAGATCCCGAATAGCCAAAGCAATCTTGAGAAAGAGAAACAGAGATGGAAGAATCAGGCTCCCTAACTTCACACTATACTACAAAGCTACAGTAATCAAGACAGTATGGTACTGGCACAAAACCAGAAATGTAGATGAATGGAACAGGATAGAAAGTCCAGAAATAAACCCACGCACATATGGTCACCTTATCTTTGATAAAGGAGGCAAGAATATACAATGGAGAAAAGACAGCCTCTTCAATAAGTGGTGCTGGGAAAACTGGACAGCTACATGTAAAAGAATGAAATTAGAACACTCCCTACCACCATACACAAAAATAAACTCAAAATGGATTAAAGACCTAAATGTACAGAAAACATAGGCAGAACACTCTATGACATAAATCACAGTAAGATCCTTTTTGACCCACCTCCTAGAGTAATGGAAATAAAAAAATAAATGGGACCTAATGAAACTTAAAAGCTTTTGCACAGCAAAGGAAACCATAAACAAGAGGAAAAGACAACCCTCAGAATGGGAGAAAATATTTGTAAATGAAGCAACTGACAAAGGATTGAAGCAACTGTAAATGAAGCAACTGACAAAGGATTAATCTCCAAAATTTACAAGCAGCTCAATATCAAAAAAGCAAACAACCCAATCCAAAGTTGGGCAGAAGACCTAAATAGACATTTCTCCAAAGAAGATATACAGATTGCCAACAAACACATGAAAGAATGTTCAACATCATTAATCATTAGAGAAATGCAAATCAAAACTACAATGAGATATCATCTCACACCGGTCAGAATGGCCATTATCAAAAAATCTACAAACAATAAATGCTGGAGAGGGTGTGGAGGAAAGGGAACCCTCTTGCACTGTTGTTGGCAATGAAAATTGATACAGCCACTATGGAGAACAGTAGGAGATTCCTTAAAAAACTAAAAATAGAACTACATTATGACCCAGCAATCCCACTACTGGGCATATACTCTGAGAAAATCATAATTCAAAAAGAGTCATGTACCAAGATGTTCATTGCAGCTCTATTTACATTAGCCAGGACATGGAATCAACCTAAATGTCCATCAACAGATAAATGGATAAAGAAGATGTGGCACATATATACCATGGAATATTACACAGCCATAAAAAAAACGAAGTTGAGTTATTTGTATACAAATAATTCTGTCATACAGAGTGAAGTAAGTCAGAAGGAGAAAAACAAATACTGTATGCTAACACATATATACGGAATCTAAAAAAAAAAAAAGGTCATGAAGAACCTAGGAGCAAGACAGGAATAAAGACCCAGACCTGCTAGAGAATGGACTTGAGGATACGGGGAGGGGGAATGGTAAGCTGGGACAAAGTGAGAGAGTGGCATGGACATATATACACTACCAAATTAAATAGATAGCTAGTGGGAAGCAGCGGCATAGCACAGGGAGATAAGCTCGGTGCTTTGTGACCACTTAGAGGGGTGGGATAGGGAGGGTGGGAGGGAGGGAGACGTAAGAGAGAAGAGATATGGAGACATATGTATATGTATAACTGATTCACTTTGTTATAAAGCAGAAACTAACACACCACTGTAAAGCAATTATACTCCCATAAAGATGTTTTAAAAAAATTTAAATTGCTTTTCTTTTTTGAGGAAACTGACAATTTTCAAAATTGTTTTTCAAAGACTAAAGATCCTAACAGCTAAATCATTTTAAAGAAGAGGATGCGCTCTGTGAGATATTCCTAGATCTTTGGAACAGAAGAGTGAGCTCAAAAATAGACGTACATATATATAGAAACATTGATACGATAAAGGTGGCCATTTAAGTCAGTGCTACATGGTACTGGGAAAACTGGCTAACTAGATAAGAAATAATGTCGAATCCTTAGCTAATATACATCCCAATATATTAAAGACCTAAATATAAGCAGTAAAATCATAAAGTCAAAGAGGAAAATTCAGGCCAATATCACTGTGGATTAGATTGGGAAGAGAGTCCTTGATAGGTTGCCAAAAGCACTCACTATAAGGCAAAACAGATTGACTTGACTACATCTGCTTAAAGTTTAGCTAAATTACTTCATGGTATTGCCGCCTTAGCATTTATTTGTTTATTTATTTAGCCAAGAAAATTTCAGGAACCTTATACTGACACTAGCCTCGCATACAAGTGCATGCCCTAGATAGCAGCCCAGAGTCACAAGCAAATGTAAGTTCCTGATATGATTTCTCCAACAGCCCTGTGGTCAAGTCATCCCTGCCACCTAGCACTTTTTCTTTATGTGCTTTTTGGATAAGACCCTCATGTGAATTATCTAAACCGTGCTCTTCTGATTTGAATCGATAAATTTGGCCTTCGCCTGAGAACATCCAAGCACTCCACCAACAGACCCTAATAATGGCATGTGCCCCAGGTCCTGCCTCTCTCTGTCTGCACTCTGCCTTGACCTCCCTCATGGCCCCTCCAGGCATACTGGGTATTTCCTCCAGGGCCTGTGATAAATGCATAACATCCAATATTTTATTTAACGAAAGACACTAGAGATGCATGTAATAGATCTAATGACAGTCTGGGAGAAGATATTTAACATACTAAAACTAATAAGCCATTAATAACTGGAATATATAAGAAACTCCTGGAAATTAACAAGAACATGATGAGAAACAGGTTTAAAATGGCAAGGGAATAGGACTAGAATTTTCACAGATTTCCCAAATTATTGTTCAACCTCATTAGAAATTCAATAACATTAAGATAAACTAAATTACCAACTTAAATTAAGTTAAAACAACAGTGAGGTACATGTATATGCCTGTCAGCATAGTGCAAAAAGTAAGACTAATAGCTAATAACTAGGTTGTTAGGGACGAGAGGAGACAGTCTGTTATATCATCCATTGCTGGTAGAAGTGGACATGCACATACATAGACATTTGGGGGGAAATGTAGATATCATTAATAACATTACTCCAGATTGTAACTCTGTAAACCAAGCTATACAATAGTATAAAGTCAAGTATAATATAGTGGTTTAACGTTATCTCTTAAATAAGATGATTTGATTTTACTCTACCCATCTGCTCACTACCAAGTAATTTACTTAACTTCTCTGTGCCTCAGTTTCTTCTTTTGAAAAATTAAAATAGGAATAGTATTTGTCTCAAAAATTATTTTAAGAATGGAGGTAAGCTTACAGATGTAATATATTTAGAAAAATATATAGCAAATTATAACTACAAAAGGAAATACGAACAGGAAACATGTGAGTATGTCCATCAGGAGATCTTTGGAGCAGGAAGTTGGAAGCATCCTGGGTATCTATCATTAGGGGAATTAAAAAGTAATATGTGGTTGGTGCATAGTACAAAATAATAGGCATTGATAAGATTAATAATCTTGAGCAACAGGAGTAGATCTTAAATATTTAGAGTAAATGTATTTGAATTTTTAAAATACCAGACTTCCTATTCAGATCAAACATGAAAAACCTTAGATATCATCAAACATTCTCAAAACAAGAAGAAAGCTGAACAAACTGAAAATCAACAGTTCTTCTTAGATCCATTAGAGAACTGAGGTCATAAGGCAGACCTCTGCCCCCCAAACTATAGGGAAAGGCAGATACCAACAATCACAGCTTCCTGGGAGCAGAAGCCCTCTTCAAGAGTCAGTACTGGTAGGACTACTAGTTAAAACATGAAAATAACTTGTAAAACTCAAAATAAGAAGATGAACAATCCAATTAAAAAGTGTACAAAAGATCTGAACAAAAACTTCATCAAAGAATATATACAAAAGTCAAATAAGCATATAAAAGTATGCTCAACATCATATGTCAATAGAGAATTGCAAATTAAAATGACATTGAGATATCACTACACACCTATTAGATTGGCCCAGATCCAGAACATGGACAGCATAAAATGCTGGAGAGGATGTGGAGAAATAGGAACTGCTGTTGGGAATGCAAAATGGTACAGTTGCTCTGGAAAACAACCTGGCAGTTTCTTACAAAACTCACAACACTCTTACCATTTGACCTAGTGATCATGCTCCTTGGTATTTACCCAAGGAGTCAAAAACGTAAGTCCACAAAAATACCTGCAAATACATATTTATAGCAGGTTTTTCATAATTGCCAAAACGCAGAAGCAACAAAGATGTCCTTCAATAAGTGAATGTATAAACTGTTGTACCTCCAGAAAATAGACTATTGTTCAGAAATAAAAAGAAATGAACTATCAAGCCACTAAAACACGTGGAGGAACATTAAATGCAGTTTACTAAGTGAAAGAAACCAGTCTGAAAAAGCTACATTAGTATGATTCAAATAATATAGCATTCTGGAAAAGGCAAAACTGTAAGGATGTGAAAAAATTGGTGATTGCCATGGGGTTGAGGCGCAAGGGAGGAAATACGAAAAGGAGGAGCACAGGGGACTTTTAGAGCAGTGAAACTTTCTTTGTGACATTGTGACGGTGTATACCTGACATTATGTATTTGTTAAAACCCATAAAACTGTTCAATACAAAGAGTGAATCCCAATGCAAACTATGGATTTTAATTTATAATGCATCAATACTGGTATCAATTGTTATAAATGTACCACACTAATGCAAGATGTTAATAATTGGAGAAATTGGGGGCAAGTATGTGTGAACTCTGTACTTTCTGCTCAATTTTTCTGTAAAGGTAAAACTGCTCTAAAACTAACATCTACTAATTAAAAATTGCAATGAAGCAACACATATTGCAAAAAGATATATACATTGTAAGGACATATATCAAACTTATTAGACTGGGTAGGGGAGGAAATAGGGTTCAGGGACAGAGATGAAAAAGAAAATAGTAAGAGATGAGTTTTAGTGATAAAAAATTGTATAAAGAAAACTGAGGAATATATTAATAGCGTATTCCTCTGCCTAAGAACTCACAAAGAAAAGAGCACTAAGGATTTACCTTCATATTTATAATATTGACAATCAAGCATCCATCTTTTTAAAAAAATTAACTATAATTTGGAAAGTACATGGTGATAAAGAGCAAGGCGAATAGGTAGAGAGTGGGGCAGAAGGAGGAAATATGAGATCTCCTCTAAGTAAGAACTTTATCTTCAATAAATTTAATACATTTGCTGATGTAAGCTAAGCTGGTAAGAGCACTACTGACTTCAGGAACTGACTAAGCAGCAGCATAAGGATGACATAGCATTGCCAATGGTTATCATGACTGTAATTTCCTTTAAACCACTTCAGTATTGATGATGCATGTGTCAATAACTTTCATCTTTGAATTCTAGGCAGAATCAGTTGCAGTAATAAAGAATGCATAGTCCAGGAGTGCTCAGCTGTCATGATACCAAGAAAGAACTTTCCAGGGAGATTATCTGATATTGTCTAGGGGAGGGTTATGCTCTACAGGTGGCAGAGACAAGCCTTTCTGAAACCCTATCTTGATCAACAACTGATACTATGAAAATGTGCACACAATTATAAAAGTGATCTCTTAATTATCATGATGAATGTAGGAAACGAGCTCTCATTAGTAAAATTAAAGGTATTCAAGATATGTGGATTGGCTGAAATAACTTAGAGACTCTCCCCACTAACTAAGAATAAGTATGTAACCATTCTCATGGGTTTGGCTTCATCCCCAAAAGTTCTGACATTAAGGTATTGGTTTGGACTACATCCAGGTGCTGGGTCTCATTTCTGATAACATGCCATGATGAATCCTGGCTCTGGATCAGGCTCTGGAATGCATGTGTCTGCCTCATAAAGATGTAACTGGAACATTGAAAGCACAGAAAGCTGGAACTTTTCTGTCTCCAGGACAGGTTTAGGAACTGCCTTGTGCTTCCTTTGCTCATAAGTATTCGTTTGTTCTACAACTGTACATGTGGCAGAATTTGACCTGAGGCTGGCTCATCACAACCTCACTGAAAGGCTGAGAGAACTACCAGATTAAGAGGGTTTAAGTGGACAACTGTGATAAAATGACCAAAACAGTAGGTTTAACACCAATGAACTTAGTGTTCTTTGGACTTGGCTACAAGAGAGTGTGAGTGACGAGGTAAAAGGAGTTTCAGAGTTGTGGGGAACTGAAAGCAAATGTAAAAATGTGGCAGCAGCAAAGTGGTCATTCTTTCAGGAAGGATAATGCAAGGAGTAGTTTTGCCCATCCTGAGTGTCCTATATTGCCTAGATAAAGGGTTACCTAGAACACAGGGCCTCCTCTACAACCTTTCTCCCAGTGGGCAAGGCTGCATCCAAATTCAGCTTCCCATAGAATCAGTGATTCCTTCCCACCAGCAGCGGAAGCCAGTTCCCTTCTCCAAGCAGGGGAGGTCTTATATACCCTCAAGGACTCCAGGTGCTGAGCAGCTTGCATTCCCACACTACTCCTGTTAATAGACTAGTATCCAAATCTACATTGCTTGGTGCCAAGCAGTTTATTTCCAAACTGACAAAGTATTTACCCTTGTGTGATAAAGATCAAGGCAGGCCCAAACACAGCTCCATCTGATCTTATGGAAGAATGAGAGATCTATGCTTTCTCTTTTTTGTGAACCTCAGCCAAGTAAAAGTTTGCTTTCAAAATAAAAGCTATACCTCACCCTAGACCATGTTGTGGAGTGGTTCCAGCAGCCTGATGTTCAAAAGGTGACAATGGAGAATGTTACAGAGAATGAGTATGAGAGTATTGTGTGAGTAGCAAGAAGATAATTGAGTCAAAGGGGGTTTTATAATGGACAGTAGTCTGTAAGATGTTTTATAGAGTAAAATAGACTTGAAAATATTTAAATGTAAATGGGAGATAATGGAGAGAGTGGAAGATGCTGAAGAGTATAAGAGATAGAAAATAATCAATAGAGGAAAATCCCTAAGAAGGATAGGGGGCATACCATCCAGCACGCAAATGGGAAAAGACTCAATTGTCAAGTGGACAGCTCTCCTACTGCATCAAGAGGTGAGGCCAACTACTGATGCTGGTGGTACGTAAGGCTTCTTTACCTTCAAATCTCATACATTCCTAAACATTTCTAATGTTCTTTCTAGTGGGCTGAATTGAGCTATGTGATTCACCTAAGCCTAATTATTGTGGTCAAGAAACATGCCCCTCACTGTTTGACCTAGACCTGACTTCCATATCTATCCCTAAACCATTCTACTGGCAAAAGGTTTGAAAGCACACTTGGATTAGTCAGGGTAATACTAGCTGCTATAAAAAACACAGTTCACAATAAAGTAGGCATTTATTTCTATGTAACAAAGAGTCCAAGATCAGTCTTCTGTATTGTTGGGTCACTCTCCCCTGAGTAATAATTTAGAGATTCTAGCTCTTTCTATCTTTTGGCTCCACTATCCTCAAGAAATGGCTTGCAAGATTGCTTTGTGCATGTGAATCAAACTGGTAAAAAGAGAAAGAAAAGTAAAAAACTATAATAAGAGACAAAGAAGGTCATATGTAAGAATACAAGTGTTGATTCATCCAGAGGATTTAACAGTTATAATTATATACGCATCAAACATCAAAGTACATAAATATATTAAGCGAATATAACAGATATGAAGGGACAAATAGACAAAAATATAATAAAAATAGGGGACTTCAATACACCACGTTAAACAATAAATAGATCACCCAAATAAAAAATTAATAAAGAAACTATACCTTAGATCAAATGGACTAATAGACATACACAGAATACTCTATACAACAGCATCTTATTCTTGTCAAACACACATGGAACATTCTCCAAGATAAATCATGTGTTGAGTCACAAAACAAGCCTTAGCATAAGTAATGGTATGAAACTAGAAATCAATAATGAGGGAAAACTGAATTTATAAGTATGTGGAAACTAACACACTCAGCAACACACTCCTGAACAACCAATGGGCCAAAGAAGAAACCAAACTGGAATTTGTTTAGAAGTCTTTAAACAGACAGAAATTGAAATTCAACATACCAAAATCTATGTGATGCTGGAAAAGCAGTTCTAAGATGGAAGTTTATGGCTATAAATTCCTACATTAATAAAAAAGAAAGATGCCAAATAACCTAACTTCATGCCTCAACTAACTAGAAAAAGAACAAATTAAGGCCAGGTTAGCAGAAGAAAGGAAATAAATATTAAAGCAGAAATAAATGAAATAGAGATAAGAAAAACAATAGAACAGATCAACACAACTAAGAGCTGTTTTTTTGAAAAGATAAATTAAACCTTTAGCTAGACTAACTAAAAGAAAAAGATAACTCAAATAAAACCAGAAATGAGGGTGGAGACATTACAAATTATACCACAGATACACAAAGGATTATAGAGACTTCTAAAAATAATTGTATGCCAACTAATTGGATAAACTAGAAAAAAATTGATAAATTCCAGGAAAAATATGACCTACAAAGAGCAAATCATGAATAAACAGAAAATCTGAAAAGACCAGTAATGTGTAAGGAGATTAAATAAGTAATCAAAAACCTTGCAACACAGAAAAGTCAAGACTAGATGGTTCAACAGGTAAATTTAACCAAACATTTAAGGAAGAATTAGTGCCAATCCTCCTCAAATTTTTCCAAAAAATAGAAGAGAACACTTTCAAGTTCATTGTATGAGGCCAGCATTACCTTCATACAAAAGCTAGATAAGGCACTACAAGAAAGGAAAACTGCAGGTTAATGTCCCTGATGAATATAGATGCAAACATTCTCAATAAGATACAAACAAACCAAACTGAAAAGCACATTATACATTCATGATAAAGTAGGATTTAGTCCTGGGATATAATGATGTTTCAACATATGCAAATCAATAAATGTGATAAACCACATAAACAAAATGAAAGATAAAAATTATATGATCACCGCAATAGACAGAAAAATTCAACATCTTTTCATGATAAAAACTCTAATCAAATTGGCTATAGAAAGAACATGCATCAACATAATAAAGGCCATAGATAACAAGCTCACACTGACATCATACTCAACAGTGAAAGGTGGAGAGCTTTCCTGCTAAGATCAGGAACACAAGTTTGCCCACTCTCACTATTCATATTCAACATACTACTGGAAGTTCTAGCCAGAGAACTTAGTCAAGAAAAAGAAATAAAAGGCAAGCAAATCAGAAAGGGAGAAGTAAAACTGTGTCTGTTTGGGGGCTTCCCTGGTGGCGCAGTGGTTGGGAGTCCGCCTGCCGATGCGGGGGACGCGGGTTCGTGCCCCGGTCTGGGAGGATCCCACGTGCCGCGGAGCGGCTGCGCCCGTGGGCCATGGCTGCTGGGCCTGTGCGTCCGAAGCCTGGGCTCCGCGGCGGGAGAGGCCACAGCGGTGAGAGGCCCGCGTACCACAGGAAAAAAAAAAATTCTGTCTGTTTGTAGATGATAAAATCTTGTATATAGAAAACTTTAAAAAATTCACCAAAAAACTCCTAGAACTAATAAACAAATTCAGTAAAGTTGCATACAAAATCAACATGTAAAATTCCATCACACTTCTATACACTAACAAAAAACTATTTGAAAAAGAAATAAAGACAACAATCCCATTTACAATAGCATCAAAATTAATAAAGTACTTAGGAATAAATTTAACCAAGGAGGTGAAAGATCTATAAATTGAAAACTATAAGACATTGATGAAATAAATTGAAATAAATGGAAAGGAGGTATCCTCTATTCATGGTTAGGAAGAATTAATATTGTTTAAAGGTATATAGTACCAAAGCCATTTATAGATTCAATGTCATCCCTACCAAGATTCCAATGGCATTATTTAGAGAAGCAGAAAAAACAATCTTAAAATTTATATGGAATCACAAAAGATCCTGAATAGCTAAAGTTATTCTGAGAAAGAAGAACAAAGCAGGAAGCATCACACCTCCTGATCTCAAGCTATATTATAAATCTAGAGTAATAAAAAGGGTATGGTACTGGCTTTAAAAACAGAATTGAGAGACCAGAAATACATCCAGGTATACATGGTTAACTAATATTTGACAAGGGAGCCAAGGATATACAATGGAGGAAAGGTGGTGTCTTCAATAAATGGTGCTGGGAAAACTGGATATTCATATCCAGTAAAAGAATGAAACTAGACCCCTATCTTACACTTACAAAAATTAGCTCAAAATGAATTACAGGCTTAAATATGACTGAAATTTTAAAGCTAGGAGAAAACATAGGAAAAAACTCCTTGACGTGTCTTGGCAGTGACGTTTTTTCAATATTTTTATACCTTAGAATAGGAGATAGCTGTTAATCCTGAACTGAGTAGGCTAAAATGAACACAATAAATAACTAAGATATTAAATCATAGATTCTTTTACAGGATTTCTCTATCTTTCATATGGAGGAAAGAACAATTCGATCTAACCTGAGTGTTATAGACTAGGAGATATTTGAAAATGAGAAATAAATAACTATAATTTATAATTTTTAATAGGAATAATATTCCTGACTATTTTCAGCCCAGAAGAAAATGTTCATTCTTCTAAGTCTAAAAATCCTGTAGAACTCTTGCCACAAGAGAATACATGACATAAAAAAAGCATTTTTCAAAAGGTTTCTAAAGAATGCAATCGAATTTATAATTTTCACTTACAATAAACCTGTGTTACACAGAGTTTTACAAATTAAATCCTGGAATAATATAGCTAAAGCAATAGAAAAAGCAGAAAAGTGTTACCTTTGATCAATTACAGACATAAGTTTTGATAATTACAATGAACATATCAAACTTGATGTCAAGAGGTGACTAATCCACTGTGGGTAGGCTGGCAAAATGTGGACAGCAGTTGCTGGTGACCCAGAACTGAGAAGATAAAAGAGAAACAGAGCATGAATGAATAAGAAAACACTTTAGCAGACTCTGGCTAAAGGTTTGAAAATATCCCATAAATAGGAATTTATAGTTCCCCTGAGATCCAACTTTTATTTATATTAAACACTTATCATACCATGCATTTGCATTTCCTTCTGTCTTCATCAATATTAGCTCAACAATATAGGCTTACTAACTTAACTCCTGGAGTTGCTGAAAAAATTTTTACATGTTGTATCTTTTAATGTTCAATATATTTTTCATGTAAATTCTCACACAGTAAAGTAACCCCAATATTTAATGTTGGAAGGAGTTTTCCTTTTTTGGAGAACTGAAAATCTTTTTTTTTTTTCCAGATAATAAAAGGTTTCTTCTTCACCCTGACTTCTACAAAATGCTCAAAATCAAATTTAATCTATTTGATTTTCTCTACCAATATATTTTTGTCTTACCCAGTATTTTTTTCCCTCGGTGTTTTCAAAAGTGGTTAATTCCCTCATTCTATTTTAAAGTAAGCAATGATTAATATCCTTCTGCTAAGGTTAACTAGCATTTTGCAAGTATTTAGTTTATTCTTATTCACTTTTTAAAAACAAATCCCTTTGCTTTTCTTCTGACACCCCCTATTCAATCTTTCCCATCTTAGTTAATGGGAATTCCATTCTACAAATTACTAATGTCAATAATCTTGCAGTTAGCCTTGACTTATCCTTATCTCATACCTTCTACAAAGTCCCACAATTCCTGTCAGTTCCACCTTCAAAGTATATCCAGTATCAAAATATATCCAGAACCTAAATATATTCATCTTTATTACTCATGAAAAACCTACCACCCTGCCCTGCTTGGACCAATGCAAAACTCTCTTAACTACTCTATTTCAAACATTTGGTCACTCCCGTCTATTGACAACAGGGTCTATTCTCTACATGACAATCACAATTATCCTGCTGAAACCTCTGATCATGTTCCATCCCTGCTCAGAAACCCTCCAATGGCTTCCAATCTCAGTCAAAGAGAATGTCATTATGCTTACAACAAGTGGATTACAAAGACCTCTTTTAGTTCTCCGACTTCACCTATCACTCTCACATTTGCCTTTCTGCCTCTAGACTTACTGGATTCCTTGCTGCTTCTTGAACAAGTCTTATATGCTACATCTCAAGGTCTATACATTTCCTGGTCTTTTTTAGGGACATGCAGTGGTCCAAAGTGATTGTACAATTTCACTCCCCCATCAGCAGTATATAAATGTGTCAGTAGCTCCACATCCTTACTCACATTTAGTATGTCAGTGTTTTTAATTTTAGCCATTCTAATAGTGGTGGTCATCTTTTTTCATTTGTTTCACTGATATCTGTACATCATCTTTGGTGAAGTGTCTGTTCAAATATTTTGTCCATTTTTAAATGATTGCTTTATTATATTCTAAAAGTTTGTATGTTAGGGATACACTTTGCATATTAGGTACATGATATACAAATACTTTCATGTCTTCTGTGAAAAAAGACAGTCTTACTTTATTTGTTCCAACTTGGATGCTTTTTACTTGTTTTTACTTACCTGATTGTAAATGCTGAGAGTTTTTGAGAGAAATGGATATTAGATTTTGTCACATGATTTTTTTCTGAGTCAATTGATGTAGTAACAGCCCTTCATTGCTTGATGTCAACCATCTTGAAAAACACTTTTTTTCCCCCTTTGTTTTGTTTAATTTTGGTTTGCTTGTTCAGCAGGAGGGAAAATCTGGTCCTTGTTATTCTGTCTTCTTCAGAAGCATTAGTGTCATCTAATCTTTGTAATAACTTTGAAAACTTCCATGTTATTTTTCTTCACAAAACCCTCTAATAATTTGTCATTGGTCTCAGAATAAATTCCAAACACCTTACCGTGGCCTACAAGGTGAATAGTACATACCTATTTCTTCAACCTTATATCTACCTAACTTCTAGACCATTACATCTGGTTATTTTGCTTTCTGTCTCTGGGAGACACAAAAGCCTTTAAAGTGTTAGTTTTTAAATGTATTTCCTCTCTCTGGAGAGTCCATCTCTAAATTCTCCACATGGCCCAGTAACTCTAACCCTTCAGGTTTAACGCAAATGCCATCTCCTTTTAAGTGACATTTAGTATCATATTACTCTTTTTTTTTCTAATAGTGTTTACCAATATTTGAAACTAACTTTTAAAATTTGATTTTTTTTGGTAATTTTGCTCTCTCTTTCCTATGGAATATTAACTCCTGAAGACAGGAGTCTTGTCCTGTGCACATCTATAAGCCTAACACATAGAATTGTGCAGAGCACGTGCAAGAAGGTGAACAAATATTTATTAAATAAATAATGTGGAATTAAATATTTTTAGAGTCCTGAATCTGATTACTTCCATATCCCATCATCACTCTAGTGAGAAACTTATTCTATTACTTTATGTATTACTTGTAAATTGTCCCTTTGTCTAAAAGACTGAAGACTATAGGTTCTTCTGAGAAGATAGGCATTTTTTTTCTTTTATGAGTTTTTTAATATGAATTTCACATTATGTCATAGTTATTGTCATATACACTATGCAATAATAGAAAAAACACAGGCATTAGGGCCAGATAGCTTCCCCACTTCCCAGATGTGTATTCTTTTCATAAGTTAGTTAACATTTTGATGCTTCAGTTTCCCAGTTTATTACAGAAGGGTAATAATACATCACCTACCAGAGCTGTAGAAATGAATTGAGGTTATGTACATGAGATCTGGCACATAATAAAGGCACAGAGTTTGTTCTTAAATTGTCTTTTACTTTAACCTAATTTCTAGATTTGATTTGTTTTAAATTAGGGCTGTGCGATTATTCAGACAGATTTAGATTAGTCTCTGCATAATAAGGCAAATGAGAACAACAATGTAGGGTGTAGAAAAGAGTTGTGGAGAGAGGGGAAGCTGCAATAGGCAAAATTGTCGCTATTAATTTAATAATTTGGCATGAAAGATGAGTGTAGGAAGTATTTTTCGTGTTCATAAAGCGTGTATCATCATAATTATAACACAAAAATATCTGAACTTAGAAAAAGTATTTGATTCATGAATTCTAGTACACAAATGCTCTTAGCAAGAAATTATTCATTCAACATTGCCTCCTTTTAGAGAAGAGGAACTATGAATTTGCGGTGCATCTACGTGTAAATAGAAGTCTATACCTATTTCCTCCAGAATTAGGACAGTAGAACTGCATTCTAGGATATAAACCCAGCAAGCCACCACTCTCAACTATTAACATCTGTAATACGCCATTCTTATTTTTTTAAAGGTGATTCTGGTTGAGGATTATCGACTTTTACTACAAGAATAGCTGTAATAACAAATTAATGTGATATTTTCCATGACATCTCAGGCCTTTGAATAATTCTTAGACATTTCATAACATATTACCAATGAGCAATGCATGTCTGGAGTTACCTGGACAAATCCGGGGAAAAAAGAAAAAGACTGTCTTTTATATAGGATCACCTCTAGTGAATTTAAACAATGGATTTGCTTGACATTTTATGATTCCAGAAGAAAATATTTGGATAGTAGTTCAACTTATTATTAAATTAAAATTTTTAGGGGAGAGACCTTCAAGAGGACGGAGGAATAATACGTGGAGATCACCTGCTTCACCACAAATACATTCAGAAATACACCTATATGTGGAACAACTCCTACAGAACACCTACTGAATGCTGGCAGAAGACCTCAGACTTCCCAAAAGGCAAGAAACTGCCCACGTACCTGGGTAGGGCAAAAGAAAAAAGAGACAAAAGAATAGGGACGGGACCCACACCTCGGGGAGGGAGCTGTGAAGGAGGAAAAGTTTCCACACACTAGGAAGCCCCTTCACTGGCAGAGACGGGGGGTGGCGGGAGGGAAGCTTTGGAGCCAAGCCACGAAGGAGAGCGCAGCAACAGGGGTGCAGAGGGCAAAGCAGAGAGATTCCCTAACAGAAGATAGGTGCCGACCAGCACTCACCAGCCCGAGAGGGTTGTCTGCTCACCCACCGGGGTGGGCAGGGGCTGGGAGCTGAGGCTCCAGCTTCAGAGGTCAGATCCCAGGGAGAGAACTGGGGTTGGCTGTGAGAACACTTCCTGAAGTGGGCTAGTGCACCACAGCTGGCCAGGAGGGAGTCTGGGAAAAAGTTTGGACCTGCCTAAGAGGCAAGAGACCATTGTTTCGGAGTGTGCGAGGAGAGGGGATTCAGAGCACCGCCTAAAGAGCTCCAGAGATGGGCGCGAGCCACAGCTATCAGCGCAGACACCAGAGCCGGGCATGAGATGCTAAGGCTGCTACTGCAGCCACCAAGAAGCCTGTGTGCAAGCACAGGTCACTATCCACACCTCCCCTGCCAAGAACCTGTGCAGCCCGCCACTGGCAGGGTCCCATGATCCAGGGACAGTTTCCCCCGGAGAACACAGGATGCACCTCAGGCTGTTACAATGTCACGCCTGCCTCTGCTGCTGCAGGCTCACCCCGCATTCCATGCGCTTCCCTCCCCCCAGCCTGACTGAGCCAGAGCTCCCTAATAAGCTGTTCCTTTAACTCCGTCCTGTCTGATCGAAAAACAGAAGCCCTGAGGCAACCTACATGCAGAGGCGAGGACAAATCCAAAGCTGAAACCCAAGAGTTATGTGAACAAAGAATAGAAAGGGAAATTTCTCCCAGCAGCCTCAGGAGCAGCGGATTAAATCTCCACAATCAACTTGATGACCCTGCATCTTTGGAATACCTGAATAGACAACCAATCATCCCAAAATTGAGGCGGTGGAATCTGGGAGCAACTGTAGACATGGGGTTTGCTTTTTTCATCTAATTTGCTTCTGGTTTTATGTTTATCTTAGTTTAGTATTTAGAGTTTATTATCATTGGTAGATTTGCTTATTGACTTGGTTGCTCGCTTCCTTTTTTTTAAATATAGATATATATATTTTTCCTTTTTCTCCTTTTGTGAGTGTGTATGTGTATGCTTCTATATGTAATTTTGTCTGTATAGCTTTGCTTTTACCATTTGTCATAGGGTTCTGTCTGTCCTTTCGTTTTGTTTTCTTTTCTTTATAAGTACAATTTTAGTGCTTGTTATCATTGGTGGATGTATTTATTGGTTTGGCTGCTCTACTTTCTTTCTATCTTTTTATAAAGACTTTTAAATTATCTTATTTGTAATAATATTTTTTTATTTTAATAACTTTATTTTATTTTGTTATTTTTTTCTCCTTCTTTATTTTCCCTCCCTTTTCTTCTGAGCCATGTGGCTGACAGGGTCATGGTGCTCAGGTCAGGTGTCAGTCCTGTGCCTCTGAGGTGGGAGAGCCAAGTTCAAGACATTGGTACACCAGAGACCTCCCGGCTCCACAAAATATTAAATGGCAAAAGCTCTCCCAGAGATCTCCACCTCAACACTAAGACCCAGCTCCTCTCAATGACCAGAAAGCTACAGGGCTGGACACCCTATGCCAAACAACTAGCAAGACAGGAACACAACCCCACCCATTAGCACAGAGGCTGCCTAAAATCGTAATAAAGTCACAGACACCCCCAAACACACCACTGGCTGTGGTCCTGCCCACCAGAAAGACAAGATACAGCCTCATCCACCAGAACACAGGCACTAGTCCCCTCCACCAGGAAGCCTACACAACCCACTGAAGCAACCTTGGCCACTGGGGGCAGACACCAAACACAACGGGAACTACGAACTTGCAGCCTGCAAAAAGGAGGCCCCAAACACAGTAAGTTAAGCAAAATGAGAAGACACAGAAACACACAGCAGATGAAGGAACAAGGTAAAAACCCATCAGACGAAACAAATGAAGAGGAAATAGGCAGGGTACATGAAAAAGAATTCAGTGTAATGATAGTAAAGATGATCCAAAATCTGGGATAGAATGGAGAAAATACAAGAAATGTTTAACAAGCACCTAGAAAAATTAAAGAGCAAATAAACAATTATGAACAACACAATCAATGAAATTAAAAATTCTCTAGAAGGGATCAATAGCAGAATAACTGAGGCAGAAGAACAGATAAGTGGCCTGGAAGATAAAATAGTGGAAATAAGTACCACAGAGCAGGATAAAGAAGAAAGAATGAAAAGAATTGAGGACAGTCTCAGAGACCTCTGGGACAACATTAAACTCATGAACTTTCAAATTATAGGGGCCCCAGAAAAAGAAATGAAAACAGAAAGGAACTGAGAAAATATTTGAAGAGATAATAGTTGAAAACTTCCATAATATGAGAAAACAAACAGTCAATCAACTCCAGGAAACACAGAGAGTCCCATGCAGGACAAAACCAAGGAGACAAATGCCAAGACACATATTAATCAAACTATCAAAAATTAAATAAAAAGAAGAAATATTAAAAGCAGCAAGGGAAAAACAACAAATAACATACAAGGGAATCCCCTTAAGATTAACAGCTGATCTTTCAGGAGAAACTCTGCAAGCCAGAAGGGAGTGGCAGAACATATTTAAAGTGATGAAAGGAAAAAAGCTACAACCAAGATTACTCTATCCAGCAAGGATCTCATTCAGATTTGACAGAGAAATTAAAAAATTTACAGGGCTTCCCTGGTGGCACAGTGGTTGAGAGTCCGCCTGCCGATGCAGGGGACGCGGGTTCGTGCCCCGGTCTGGGAATATCCCATATGCCGTGGAACAGCTGGGCCCGTAATCCATGGCTGCTGGGCCTGCGTGTCTGCAGCCTGTGCTCCGCAATGGGAGAGGCCACAATGATGAGAGGCCTGCGTACTACAAAAATAAAAAGAAACTTTACAGAGAAGCAAAAGCTAAGATACTTCAGCACCACCAAACCAGCTTTACAACAAATGCTAAAGGAACTTCTCTAGGCAGGAAACACAAGAGAAGGAAAAGACCTACAGTAACAAACCCAAATCAATTAAGAAAATGGTGACAGGAACATACATATTGATAACTACCTTAAATGTAAATGGATTAAATGCTCCAACCAAAAGACACAGACTGGCTTAATGGATACAAAACCAAGACCTGTATATAAGCTGTTTACAAGAGACCCACTTCAGACCTAGGGACACATACAGACTGAAAGTGAGGGGATGGAAAAAGATATTCCCTGAAAATGGAAATCAAAAGAAAGCTGAGGTAGCAATGCTCATATCAGACAAAATAGAGTATAAAATAAAGACTATTAAAAGAGGCAAAGAGGGACACTATATAATGATCTAGGGATCAATACAAGAAGAAGATATAATAATTGTAAATATTTATGCACTCAATATTGGAGTACCTCAATACAGAAGGCAAATGCTAACAGCCATAAAAGGAGAAATCAACAGTAACACAATCATAGTAGGGGACTTAAACACCCCACTTTCACCAATGGACAGATCATCCAAAATGAAAATAAATAAGGAAACACAAGCTTTAAATGACACATTAAACAAGATGGACCTAACTGATATTTATAGAACATTCCATCAAAAACAACAGAATACATTTTCTTCTCAAGTGCTCATGGAACATTCTTCAGGATAGATCATATCTTGGGTCACAAATCAAGCCTTGGTAAATTTAAGAAAATTGAAATCATATCAAGTATCATTTCCAACCACAACACTACGAAACTAGATACCAAATAAAGGAAACAATCTGTAAAAAAAAATACAAGCACGTGGAGGCTAAACAATACAATGCTAATTAACCAAGAGATTGCTAAGAAAATAAAGAAGAAATCAAAAAATATCTAGAAACAGATGACAATGAAAACACGATGACCCAAAACCTATGGGGTGCAGCAAAAGCAGTTCAAAGAGGGAAGTTTACAGCAATACAATCCTACCTCCACAAACAATTCAAATAACCTAATCTTACACCTAAAGCAATTAGAGAAAGAAGAACAAAAAAAACCCCAAAGTTAGTAGAAGGAAAGAAATCATAAAGATCAGATCAGAAATCAATGAAAAAGAAATGAAGGAAAGAGTAGGAAAGATCAATAAAACTAAAAGTGGTTTCTTGGAAAAGATAAACAAAATTCATAAATCATTAGCCAAACTCATCAAAAAAAAAAAAAAAGAAGGGAGAAGACTCAAATCAATAGAATTAGAAATGAAAAAGGAGAAGAAACAACTGAAACTGCAGAAATACAAAGGATCATGAGAGATTACTACAAGCAAATATATGCCAATAAAATGGACATCTGGAAGAAATGGACACATTCTTAGAAAACCACAACCTTCTGAGACTGAACCAGGAAAAAACAGAAAATATAAAGAGACCAATCACAAGCACTGAAATTGAGACTGTGATTAAAAATCTTCCAACAAACAAAAGGCTAGGACCAGATGGCTTCACAGGAGAATTCTATCAAACATTTAGAGAAGAGCTAACACCTATCCTTGTCAAACTCTTCCAAAATATAGCAGAGGGAGGAACACTCCCAAACTCATTCTGTGAGGCCACCATCACCCTGATACCAAAACCAGACAAGGATGTCACAAGGAAGAAAACTACAGGCCAATATCACCAATGAACATTGATGCAAAAATCCTCAACAAAATACTAGCAAACAGAATCCAACAGCACATTAAAAGGATCATACACCATGATCAAGTGGGGTTAATCCCAGGAATGCAAGGATTCTTCAATATATTCACAACAATGAATATGATAAACCCTATTAAAAAATTGATGGAGAAAAACTATATGATCATCTCAATAGATTTAGAAAAAGCTTTTGACAAAATTCAACACCCATTTATGATAAAAACCATCCAGAAAGTAGGCAGAGAGGGAATTTACCTCAAC